>NW_023995295.1:0-130747 GCF_015586225.1 Lucilia sericata
ACTACACATGCTTATCTTTAGCTGCTTTTTTTTAAATTCATGTTATATTCATTACAGGTCAGTCGAAGACAATGCTGGGCGGTGTTAATCCACCCATTGAGTTAGGTGCCATTCCTTGTGCCATTTCTTGGTTGTATAAGGGCATTAACGAGCGACGCCAAAAGAGTGGTGCACGTTTTTCGGTGCGTGTTAGTGCTTTGGGCGTGAGTGCCACAAAACCAGATTCAACGTCAAAAGATTTGTTAGCAGCTCATGCAACGGGTAAGTTAATTGTTCTGTCTAGCTTTCTGAAGTGTAAATGGAAATGATGAAAAAGGTATGACACAGGAGTTTTTCTGTTTTTTTGGAGACATGTAAAACGTTGTCCAGGGAATGGTTTAATTGGATGATATTTTCCTTTTAAAGAGTAGTGCAACCGAAACACTTGGAGAATAAAGTTTGCGAAAATTATTTTATCCAAAAAAATCATGTGACAACTGCACGGTAGCCATAGAAATCTGAACAGGAGTTATTAGGAAAATTGAGAAGGATATTCTCTTTCCTCGGTTCCGTTAACTAAGATAAGAACTTTTAGAGGTTGGCAAAGTTTCCACCGTGACGTTTCCTTTCAGTGCCAGCTGGTTTCGGAAGATTTCTCTATTTTTTAGCAAAATTGAGACATTAATGTATACATATATTTCCAGGGTTTATACTGTCCCTACGACTTCTTATGTCTACATAAGATAGAAGACCTATGATATTACTTGACCGTTTGTATATCGATGGTAATTTAGTACCTTCATGAATATTTTTCTTTGCTAGAACTTTCTAAACTAAGAAAATCCACAAATTCGCCAAATACTCACAAATTTACAAAATATATTCAAATATATCATTCATAATATTTTCACGTCTTTAACGGTCATTTTGAGCGCCATTACAAAGGTACTTTAAACTTCTTTACACTAACAGTTAAAGTACACTATCATTAAAATAATTTAGAGATCATTCAGCTATAAACTGCTATCAAATACTTTGCAACCAAAGACCCTCTAAGATAACTGCATAGAATCACACGCATATACAAAACTCCAGGATAATCCTGCCATAATGTACAAACAAACATTTCCAACAACAAGTATAAGAATTCAAATATGTATTTAAATTAAAAATGACTCCCTTAACGTACGTTTTTCCCTGCAGCAGCATAAACTTTTAAACATACTTACGTCTACCGTGCTTAAACCATACGACTTTAAATAAACCACCCAAGTAGGGATGTAAGAGCAAATACGCACACATTTCCTCTATCACTTTAGTGTTCTCATCATTTGCATTACGTCTCCAATAAGGAGAGTACGTTAATGTTTAATTTCACATTGTTAAAATACTATTTTCTACTTATTTTCTTTTCAACTTTTGGTTCCTTTGGCTCCTCTGCATTCCTACAATGAAATAAAATGAAAAACAAATAGACCTCTGATGACTCTCCGGGGGTTTATTTGCGTGACGATTTCTGGGTGGCCTACGGAGTTGCGAGCCCCCACTGCTGAACGTGCTGCCTTGTTCCTAGATGCTGCTTTAGCTGGAAGACCACAAGGTGGTCTTGAGCCTGCCATGATATTTACCCTGCATGTCTATCAATACGTTATCACGCAAGGGTGGAGGTAAGTTTATCAGACTCTCTTAAGCACATAGAACTTTTCATATTTAAATACCCAGTACTAACGAGCAATTGAATGTGAATTTTAATCTAATCAAATATTATAATATTTTCTTTAATGCTTTCTTTTATTTCTGCATATATAAAGTGGCTGGTGGCAGAAGTCGTTTGCCATCTTATTGATTTGGGTGGCTGTGCCAATCGTAGTGGTGGTCTTCCTTTATCCGGCATAGGTAACATTTGTTGGCCATATTAAGTGGTCAACGTCATCCACCCAATAAAGACCATCCATTGACGCCACTATTGAAAGACTGTCTAGCACCGTTGACATGTCATGTCGCCATAATGGCTCATGTTATGCACACCCAGGTAAGTTCTTAGCAAAAGCACTTAGTTTTACAGCATCCTGTAAGATTAAAATCAAGCAGAGACAGTTTGCAAAGAAGGGAGAGTAAGATGTTTTGGGAGACAGTTAGTTATAGAGAATACGTGCTAATGAATTCTTAATCTATAATGTAAAATGTGTTGTCCATTGCAATGTCATTGTCAATAGACAATGCATTCATAAATTGTCTCCATTGCATCTTCATCTTCCTGTATGCAAACGATGTTTGAAACAAATCCAAATGACAGTTACTTATGACTAATGTTTTCAAATCTAATATTTCTAATGTATCGTTTGTGTATCTACTTCTATATTTAAAATTGCAGTCGCATACGGATGCTCTAACGACCATACAATTAGCCTCACGTATTCATCGCATGCGAAGGCGAAAGCATCGTTTTCCTATGGGTGGTGATAAATCAGGAGTGGGTGGTTTGACCAATGGCATGAATGCTGGTAAGTATTATGTTTGCTGTTGTTGTTGTTCGAGATTAATTTCCAAATTAAAACGATAAATGCTTTTACCCATTCATTCTACTACAATGTATCTTTATAACTAAACATATCATTCTTTTTCTTTCCATTCCTTTTATTTCGTTTCTTATGAAGGTCATCAATCTACTGGCTCATCTGCCGGCTCAGGTGCTGACCCTTCTAGTTCAGAGCTGTCAGCAGACACAGTCATTTATATGGGACCTAGTGATGATGCCACGGATGGTGAACATCCCCCTGTTTATTTGCCTTCTTTGAGTTGCGGCGACCAACGTGGTGTAATGAGTAAAGCTTTAAAAGGCAGTGGTGTGGAAAAACAACAACCGAGCCCCTCCAAAATACCAGGTTCAGCTAAAAAGGTGGTGGCTCAAAAGACACCTCAAAGTCCTGTAGTGGCTGCTGGTCGTACTGGTAGTTTAAAAACGCACAACTCATGCTAACAGCCCTACGCCACAAGGTAATGCGGCGAATGCCTCACAACCCATATGTGAACAACCTCAGTTTTACTCTCCGGTGCATAGTGTGAAAACTTTACCAAATTCTGCCTCGTCACCCAAGATAGTAGGAGGTGCTTTAAGACATCCTGGTATGACCATGATGTGTACTAAAGCCTCAAATGTTCCTTCGCCCAAAGGGTCTCCTCTAAGAAGACCGGGAGTAGGTGGTGTGGCCGCAGCCACCAATGAAGCTGGTGAATGTCCGGGTAGTCCTATGCGTAAAATCACCGAAGAACATGGATTGATGGTCCGCGTGTTTCAAGAGCTAAGGTAGCAGAAGCCAGACATCTAATGCGTGAAGTAAATCATATAAAACAGTGTGAAACGTGGATAGATGGTCCCAAGTCACAATCCAGTCGTTCTCTTACAGCCGGTAATCTTCCTATAGCTGCTTCCCAAGTCCAAGGTTATGGTTTTATGGATTCCCATAAAAAGTCTATGATACGACAATGGGTGGAATATCAAACTTCTCAAGTCTTCCAAACGGCCTCGGCTGGTTCTTCACCTACACATACGCACAGAGAACAACAAGCTCAGCATTTACGCAACATTACCTACCATATGTCACAACTCAAACAAAAGTCTCTCGATAATCCCGAAGATTTATATGCCACCAGCACTAGACAACAACAGCATAACGCAGGAGATCAACATTCGCTGCGCAGCAGTCAACTGGAATTGGTTAATCCGATTGGCCCTGGTCTCATCAACAATATGGACACTACAAATTCTTCCGCTCCCGCAGAAATACGAGAAGCCCATCATTATCGTCAAAATTCCGGCCATTCACAACCACCCTTAAGCTCACATTTAACGCATAACGAGACCTATATCAATGAAGAGACTGATTTACATTCGATACATTCGCACGCCAATAATTTGTATGGCTCTTTGGGTCATCATCATGCTCCGCACATACCCACTACATCGGCTTCCGACACCAATCTACCCATTGATCGTCAAGGTGATTGTGATGAAGATCAAGATAGTGGTCCTTCGGAAGTTCCTCCTGCATTACCTTTAATAGAACCTTTAGGTTCAAGGGAAATATCCCACGAGAGTTTGCATCGCATATTATCGCGACATGTTTCGCGGGAATCTCTCTATCAACAGCAACAGCATGAGATCAGACGTCAGGAAGAACAATTGGTGCATCGTCAGCTTTCGAGACAATCCTCGCATCATTATTCACAGCAAAGTATGCAGATGTCGGATTGCGGTATGCAAGTTACGGAAGAGGAGATCGCTCGAACAATGGGTGTGGGGTAAGTGTTTAAGAATTTGTATACATTTTTGTTATTTCTTGATGGTTCAACAAAGATAGAAGTTTTTGTGGATGTTTGTGTCTTAATTTTTCGTTTGTTCTTTTTAGTGAACATCCTTTGGCTGCTTTGAGTCATGTGGAAAATATGTCCATTGTTTCGAGTTTCAATATGGCTGGCGATGCGTTTAGTGATTGTGCCATGGGTGAAAGAACGAGGTGAGTTTAAAATCTTAATCGAAGTTTTATCATAAACTATGAATTCAATTCGCTGACAAATCAACATTAAATATTGTTTTACTTCTTATATTAACTTCTTGTCTCTGTTTTTCTTTACCAATTACTTTTTCAGGAACCAATTTGACCAATTAGCGCGTCTACGTGAAATATTCACCTCACAGCTAGCCATGGCGGAAGTTACACCAGTCTTTCGCAGTGGTTGTGATGTGGGCAGTGTTTACAGTGAGCCAGCCTATCGTTTTAAACACTGGACCAGGCAGTGTGTGCAGTGAACCACCTTATCGATCACCAAGTCCAAGGTAAGAACAACTTTTTATAACCTTAAATTTAATTTAACATCAAACAACTTTAATATTTAAACTAATAACGTTTAAATTTATTTTAATTTTTTATTTATTTTGTATTATTTCTCTTCTACCCTGTACTTTAGACAGCCCTCTCGAAGTCCCAGTCAAGGCAGTCTACCCAGCTTAAATGGTATAATGCAAATAGCGGGCATGGAACAATATGCTTCCCTACGTCATCCAGATGGCGCCTCTGATCCCAATTTACCAAAAGTGGAAAAACCTTTTGTTTTGGAACATGAAGACATCTGTGAGGTGGACGAAAAGTCAGCCTTACTCTCACCCTCTAAACGTTCATCGTTGGAAACGAAGAAGAACACGATGATGTTGTACTCACACAACTAAACACCTCTCTACCCATAACCAATCAATCCCAATTACCTCTATTACCCCTAAATACCTCATCGGAAGCCTATGACAGTGGTCATGATTCCTCTACGCCTCGTACATCGAAACACTCGGGCATATCGAGAAGAGCAGAAAGTGGTTATCATAGTGTGGCCACAGCCAGAGATAGTGATGAAAGTAGCTTTACTTCCGGTCTATCTAAAGAGCATCACAATCGTATAACGGTGAAAAAGAAACGACAGGATAAAGGTTTGTGTACTTGGTTAATAAATCCATTTACGTGTACTTATCCAGAGACTGAGGGAGAAATAAGCGATTTTTAAATTTGTGTTTAAAGTTAGAAAAACGAAAACCAAAACCCACCAGAACAAGTAAAACAAAGGAAACTTTTAAGCATTTAAATAAATTTATAAAAAAATATAAACGAGAATTGAGAAATTCCCAAAAAGGCCAAATTTTTAAATTTTAAAGAATTTGAAGAAACATGACTGACATTTTTTTAGTTATTTTTTTTTTTGTATTAGATAAATATGATTAAAGAAAATATAAATAAAAAAAGAAGAAGAAAAACTTGTTGTGCTTTAAATTTGCAAAGAAAATGAAATAAAAGCTTTTATATATTTAAAGCTTAAAGCTAATGCTCAAGCTTTAAAGCAGCTATTATAATTAATAAACCTTATTCCAACAAACAAAAATTAAAACAAAATTAGAAGATAAACAACAATTCAAATTATTTCTATTCAATTTGAGTTGCCAAGCTTCTCCACTAAACAATACAAATCCGTATATGATTTTCTAAGTTTCTGATAAAAACAGCCTTAAAACTTTAAAGCTCTTTTCTTAAAAAAATGCTAAACTCCCAAAGAATGGGATTGATGGCAAGAAAGACTTTAAATAATAATTTTGTTAAATTTTATAATTTGAATTTAATTTTAAAATGTTTTTTTTTTTTTGTTTTCATTGTTATTGAAATTTAGCTTAAAAAAACTGTTTAAAAGTATTGACAAACAAAAACAAACACAAACTATTAGTTTAAGTATAATATGAAGAGAATAACTTTAAATACACATAAAATCATATTAAAAGAAATATATAAAATTTTGTTGCCAGTTTTGCCTATTTAAACTATGTTAAAGGTTTATTAAAAAGTATAATTAAAATTATAATTAATTAGCAAAAAAAAAAAAAAACAAGAATCATTCAATAAACTATAAAATGGAAAGTAAAAAAATTAATAAACTACAATATTAAAAGTAATTATATTAAATAACAACAACAATATATTATAATAAATTAAATTTATTACAAAAACCAAACGAAACGAAAATAAATATTATATGTATTTATACCAAAAAGAATGGAAAATATAAAACGAATAAATTTATATTATTTAACAAAAATAATCACTTATTATTAAAAAAGAAAATATTATAAAATAATAAAATATTTGACATGAACTAAACTAAATTATTAATCAGCTAAACTAACTTTAATATAAACAAATTTAATTAAATTTATGTTTTAGCATTTTGTTTTTATTTTTAAATAATTTTAATTTTTCCTAAGTTTTTGTCCTTGTAAGAAATTTTGTGAAAAATTTTAAGTTTATTTTAATAATAAATATATATTTTTAAAAGTTTTTTATTTTTTAACCCTCAGATTTTTATATAAATAATTGTATATAAAACAAATAAAATTTATTGAATAAAATAAAAAATATATTAAATAGTATGTACTATTATTATAAATAAATAAAAATAAATGAAACAATTTTATATAAATTATAATAAAAACAACAAATTATATTAAAAACATAATTGAAAAGTGTTTTTTAAATTTTGAGAATGGGTTTTGGTAAGTAAGACGTTTCGACAAGGATAATTTTTTGAAATAATTTCTACATTGAATTAATGAAAAATGTCATTAAAATAAGAAATTCATTGTAATAATGCAGTATGTTTCATTAATAATATGAATTTTCATTTCGCAAGGTTGGATAATACCGGCTGCAAAATTTTCGAAAACTAGTACTGGCTTCAAAATAATGTTTTTAAAATAAAGGATTATGACCTTAAGACTAATATTGTAAATTAGTCTTCTTAATGAATCAGAGAGAAAGAGTAAGGTGAGATATTAAATTTCACAACTCCATTTAATATCTACTAAAATGTTTAATCTCTCTGAAATCTTATCGCCTTAAACCATAATGGACATTAACAGTTTTTTTAAATTAATACAATTAAACTTGCGTGTTGCAAAAACGCCAAAGAATAACACATACATAGCAAAGAAAAACTAATTCAATACATAAATTTAAGTCATTCAAATCATTTCACACAGTGAACCACCAGTCAGTCATTCGTTCATTCATTTACATTCGCATTAATTCAGTGGCACTTTTACAAACAGACATACTCACACAAAGATCACAAGTCACAACAAGACGTAAACACGAGACTTTTTATATGAAGTCAAAAAAAATGGTTAAAAGAAAAAAAAGTTGGTTGAAAGGAAATGTTTGTTATAAAAAAAATTACTACAAAAACAAAAGAGAAGAAAGAATATTTGTTGCAAAATAAAATTTAATGCCTCATAACATGCAATAAAATTAAAGAAAGTGTTGTTTTTAATAATTTTGGAGAAATATTCTTGAAAACTTTAATGTAAATGCGTCTTTTAAATACTTTTAACAATTCAAGTTTAACTATATAAAAGATTTGTTAGGAATAAAAGTGAATACAGGTCAACTCATTAGTAAATAGGCTGGTCACTAGACTAGTAAACGGACTAGTCAATATATTGATCAAAAGCATAGTTAATAGACTAGTCAACAGATTAGTCAATAGGTTAGTCAACAGACCAATCAATAAACTGGCCAATTGACTAGTTAATAAGATAGTAAACACACTAGTCAAGAGACTAGTCCATGGAATTGGTTTACGTGTCCAAAGCATAATCAGTCGATTGGTTCATAAGGTAATCAATGGACTAGTCCATAGTATAGAATAGTCTAGCCTATAGTCTAGTCTATAGTCTAGTCTATAGTCTAGTCTATAGTCTAGTCTATAGTCTAGTCTATAGTCTAGTCTATAGTCTAGTCTATAGTCTAGTCTATAGTCTAGTCTATAGTCTAGTCTAGTCTAGTCTATAGTCTAGTCTATAGTCTAGTCTATAGTCTAGTCTATAGTCTAGTCTATAGTCTAGTCTATAGTCTAGTCTATAGTCTAGTCTATAGTCTAGTCTATAGTCTAGTCTATAGTCTAGTCTATAGTCTAGTCTATAGTCTAGTCTATAGTCTAGTCTATAGTCTAGTCTATAGTCTAGTCTATAGTCTAGTCTATAGTCTAGTCTATAGTCTAGTCTATAGTCTAGTCTATAGTCTAGTCTATAGTCTAGTCTATAGTCTAGTCTATAGTCTAGTCTATAGTCTAGTCTATAGTCTAGTCTATAGTCTAGTCTATAGTCTAGTCTATAGTCTAGTCTATAGTCTAGTCTATAGTCTAGTCTAGTCTAGTCTATAGTCTAGTCTATAGTCTAGTCTATAGTCTAGTCTATAGTCTAGTCTATAGTCTAGTCTAGTCTAGTCTATAGTCTAGTCTATAGTCTAGTCTATAGTCTAGTCTATAGTCTAGTCTATAGTCTAGTCTATAGTCTAGTCTATAGTCTAGTCTATAGTCTAGTCTATAGTCTAGTCTATAGTCTAGTCTATAGTCTAGTCTATAGTCTAGTCTATAGTCTAGTCTATAGTCTAGTCTATAGTCTAGTCTATAGTCTAGTCTATAGTCTAGTCTATAGTCTAGTCTATAGTCTAGTCTAGTCTAGTCTATAGTCTAGTCTATAGTCTAGTCTATAGTCTAGTCTATAGTCTAGTCTATAGTCTAGTCTATAGTCTAGTCTATAGTCTAGTCTACAGTCTAGTCTATAGTCCAGTCTATAGTCTAGTCTATAGTCTAGTCTATAGTCTAGTCTATAGTCTAGTCTATAGTCTAGTCTATAGTCTAGTCTATAGTCTAGTCTATAGTCTAGTCTATAGTCTAGTCTATAGTCTAGTCTATAGTCTAGTCTATAGTCTAGTCTATAGTCTAGTCTATAGTCTAGTCTATAGTCTAGTCTATAGTCTAGTCTATAGTCTAGTCTATAGTCTAGTCTATAGTCTAGTCTATAGTCTAGTCTATAGTCTAGTCTATAGTATCTCTATAGTCTAGTCTATAGTCTAGTCTATAGTCTAGTCTATAGTCTAGTCTATAGTCTAGTCTATAGTCTAGTCTATAGTCTAGTCTATAGTCTAGTCTATAGTAGTCTATAGTCTAGTCTATAGTCTAGTCTATAGTCAAGTCTATAGTCTAGTCTATAGTCTAGTCTATAGTCTAGTCTATAGTCTAGTCTATAGTCAAGTCTATAGTCTAGTCTATAGTCTAGTCTATAGTCTAGTCTATAGTCTGGTCTATAGTCTGGTCTATTGTCTAGTCTATAGTCTAGTCTATAGTCTAGTCTATAGTCTAGTCTATAGTCTAGTCTATAGTCTAGTCTATAGTCTAGTCTATAGTCTAGTCTATAGTCTAGTCTATAGTCTAGTCTTAGTCTAGTCTATAGTCTAGTCTATAGTCTAGTCTATAGTCTAGTCTATAGTCTAGTCTATAGTCTAGTCTATAGTCTAGTCTATAGTCTAGTCTATAGTCTAGTCTATAGTCTAGTCTATAATTTTAAACTATAATATGGTTTATAATCTAGTCTATAATATATTCTATAGTATAGTCTAGTCTAGAGCTATGTTAGATTGTCACAGATCTAGATTCATTTAAAAGCCCAGCAGCTTTCTTATTCTTAATTTTTGTAATTTATATTATTTCAATTGCATGTCTAAATAATGTGATATATCGGCGATTTTACTTATCAGTCGCCGCCAGATATGTCAAATCTATAACAAGATCATCGAGATAAGTCTATTCTCTCTAAAATATTAATTACTGGGCGTCTTTTAAGTATTAAAACTACTTAAAAAAATCTACACACATGATGATTAATTTTCAAAATTTTATATTCATTCAGCAAACTACAACATATTTCAAATATATTACCAACATATTCGAAAAATTTTAATATTCCACACCTCACTTATGGAAACTTTCTGAACAATTAAGCGTAAAACAATTAAAATAATATCAACGCCAAAAAACAAATATTTACTTACACATGATTTCATACCTGTAGTGTATAATAAATTAGCAAAATACTCAAATAAAATTTATATTTATTTTGCCATAATAATTAAAATTTCTATACCTCAAACTGTAACTGTCATTCATTCCAGACGCCAAAACTAAAAAGCGAGGCAAATTAAACATATTAAAACAAACATTTTTTGCTGGCAGTAAGTATTCTGATTAATAGTGGTAGCTATAAAATTAAAATTTTGCAAATAAAATATAAATTATACGAGTATTGTTTTTAATTACCTACAACAACTAACAAACAAAAGTAAATAAACATTTCAATTGGAATTAATAAATATTTGTCCAGAGAAACACTAAAACTCTAAAGTAGTATAGAGGCAAAACAAACGAACACTTTGTCCATTCATAAACTGTGGCCATGAATTTTGAATTTTGTTTCAGATTTATAAAACCACCAGCCAAAATAGTTGCAATCATTAAATGAATTTAAATACACTTTATTTTGGTTGTTAACTTTAGTAAAGGAGGGAGGTGAATGAGTGCAAAGAAGTAGGCTCTGAATTTATGAACATGTGGGAGGATGTATAGTCTGTGTATTGGCGTACTGGTGCCGTGTGCTACCACACTGAATTATTGCCACTGTCAAATCTACAAATTAACACTTGAGGCTGAATTAAAGGAGGGAGCTGCAGTTCTCGTTAAATGGGTGGGTCTGTTTGTTGCTTCGATAAATGCACGTAAAATGGAATTCAACATATTGATTATAATTTTTTAAATGTTGATATTGCATTTATAATTATACAGCTGGCGATAAAAAAATGAGACTTGGAAGCTTTTATATAAGTAGAAGTATCAGTAGCAAAAAGAACTTTAAAATTACTGATCTTCTCCAGAAGCACTATTATGCTTTCGACTATTAAATAAATTCGGGAACCATCTCATAATATTTTTACAAAAAGTATTTATTAGCTAAAAATACTACTTTAATATGAAATCGATTAGTATTACCCATCACTGGCTGTATGCACATTACGCATCAGGTACATTTTACTCTCCTCTGTCTGCCTGACTGTCGTTGGTTTGTTGCACAATGAAAAGGGCATTGAAATTTTTAGCAGTAATAAACAGTAATAATTTGCATATTTTTGGCATTTATACACATATAATACTCACAAAATCTAGGAAAACGTTTTATAATGCATTTAAATGGCCAAACATATTTTATATTGAAATTTAAAATACGTGAAGTGTGAGGTTTGTGAGTGTTTGTGTGTATAAAACAGACGACAAAATAAGCGGCACGGCCGAAAAGAACACAAAAAACTGTTAAAAACACCATTGACATACCAATATGAATATGAACAAAATGCAATAAATAAAGTATTATAGAATGAATTTACAGGACAGGAATTTTAAGGCGAAACTACTGTAAAAGGGCTCTAAAATTCAGTTTTATAAACTGACTGAGAGTTTTTGAAAGTAAACGCTTATTTACTGAGTTATAAGTTTTAAATATGAGTGTTTTTAGATTTTTATATGAAAAATCGATTTTTTATCAGATATATGAGTGATCACAAATCTAGCTTTTTACGGAGTTACTAACGATTTTAGAATCTTTTTGATTTTGGTATGAAAAAACGATTTTTTGTCAGAAATATGAGTGATCACAAATCGAGCTTATTTTTCGATTTAAACGCTTATTTATTGAGTTATTAACGATTTTAGCAGTTTTTTGATTTTGGTATGAAAAATAGATTTTTGTTCAAAAATATGAATGTTCACAAATCGAGCTCATTTTTGGATTCAAACGATTATGTACTGAGTTATTCATGATTTTAAAAGTTCTTAGATTTTTGTATAAAAAATAGATTTTTGGTCGGAGATATGAGTTATCACAAATCGAGCTTATTTACTGAGTTATTAAAAATTTTAGATTTTTTATAAAAAATCGATTTTTAGTCGGAAATATAAGTGATCACAAATCGAGCCTATTTTTCAATTTAAACGTTTATTTACTGAGTTATTAAAGATTTTATAATTTTTTAGATTTTTATATAAAAGATCGAGTTTTGGTCAGAAATATGAGTGTTCACAAATTGAGCTTGTTTTTCCTTTTAAACGCCTTTTTACTGAATTATTAACGATTTTAAAAGTTTTTTGATTTTGGTATGAAAAATCGATTTTCGTTCAGAAATATGAGTGATCACAAATCAAGCTTAATTTTCGATTTAAACGCTTATTTACTGAGTTATTAAGGATTTTAGAATTTTGAGATTTTTGTATGAAAAATCGATTTTTGATCGGAAATATGAAAGATCACAAATTTAGCTTATTTTTCGATTTAACACATATTTGCTGAGTTATTAAACATTTCATAATTTTTTAGATTTTTGTAGGAAAAATCGATTTTTGGTCGGAAATATAAGTGATCACAAATCGAGCTTAGTTTTCCATTTAAACGCTTATTTACTGAGTTATTAAGGATTTTAGATTTTTTATGAAAAATCGATTTTTGGTTATTAATATGAGTGATCACAAATCGAGCTTATTTTTGCATTTAATTGCTTATTTACAGAGTTATTAACGATTTTAGTATTATTAAGATTTTTGAATGAAAAAAGGTTTTTTGGTCTGTCGAGCTTATTTGTTTATTTTTACTGAGTTATTGATTTTAGATTAGTGATCTCCTTCGTCAAGCTATAGAAGCAGTTGACTTTTTTCATACGATTCACATAACGATTGTTGTTAGTACCTGTCCCCAATGACATTACTTATGAAGCGATTCTTTTAGTTTTAAATAACGAAATTCTTGAAAGCACATCTGATAAAATGATCTAAGATTTGAATCCTAAATATGCCAATTTACAACGTTTTTTATTCGCCCCTTTATGAAAATCCCTTACATTGTTGTTCCTGTTGTTAGACCCCAAAAGGCAAACATTTTATTCGCAATGCAGTGTTATTGCTTTTAAAACATGTATTTGTGTATGTCTCTCTCTCGCTTTTCTATACATATGTACAAATCAAACTATGTATGTACTGCTCTCAGTATGTGTTAATATGTTTTATGTTCTACGGGGGTTACTCGTTATATTTTAAGAAAAGAAAAACGAAAGAAATGAGAACGATTTGAAAGGGGTTTACATTTCTTAAATTAACACATTTTTAATTAAAAATTTATGCTTTTTCAATTACGGCCCTACAGAGCTCTCGTTCTTAAGAGTCTTAAGATAATCAAAAGGGACCTTATATGGTAGAAATTTGGACAAAGAGAGTTTTCATTAAAAACTTAGTTATGCTTATTATAAACTTAGAAGAATACAATGTTTAATGATAGAGTATTTCAGAGATTAAAAACTATTGTATTTTTTTAAGCCAATGTTTTATGAAAGCTATGGACTGATTAGGTCCAAGTTTAGTTCTGTGATCTTTTTTGTATATACATAAATTCCATTTTTGTTTAATTTCACTGACTTCTCAAAACATAAATAACAACCTGTGTATTCGTTGTAGTTTTTTTGCATAAGTTATGATTCGGGCCGACAAATACACAATAAAATATTTCCTACAAATACAAACAAATAATACATACAGTTGAAATTTTACTTAAGGAGGCTCCAAAAAGATTTAGATTTTTCTTAGAAAAATATCGAATTGGTTTGATCTTTCTATTGATTACTAAGAACTGTATAACATTTCTTTGAACCAAATGCTATCAACCTGAAAACAAATTATTTTTATGAGCCACCCTAATGAACAACAATAATATCCAACAAGAATAACTGACTGTAAATTTCATTGTCTTTTTGCATGCGTTTGTGAATACAAGTTGCAACGTTTTACTATAAAGAGAGTGAGAGAGAGTATATTTGTATCTTTGTTTGTGTATGAGTATGAAGTGCATTTGCCGCAAATAATATCGATTACAAGGTGACGGTAATTTATAATACCTCCGGGTGCATAAATTTTACAACTTCAAAAATGACAAAACAAAAATAAAAAATAACAGACATTTAAACAAAAATGCAAGTAAATTATTTAAATAACTTAAAACTTCAACTATTTAAAAAAGTAAAAAGTTGCTTTATTTAAGTTAAACTTAATAATTTTCACAATAACTATTAATCTTTCGCTTTTATTATTTTATGTAAAACTTTTTCCTTTTGATGAATTCAATATCATTAATTTAAAATATTTAAGTAAGAGTGTTTGCCATGGTAAAATTACTTGTTGTATTATGAGCAGTATATTTTCTTTTGAATTTTTTTTCGTACTTTTTTTCCTACATATTTTGTTCTTTCAAATCTTTTAAGTATCAACAAGGAGAATGTAGAAAAAAAAGTTAAACCTCAAATTTTACACTAACTAGCTTTTTGTTTTGGTGTGTATGTGTGAGGTTTTTATTTATTTTGCCAAGAAAAAGATTTACAAAATAGTTCATCAACCACTTACACAAACATTCAACCACACCCTCTCACTTTAATTAAACCTCTAAAATTTATTTACCATGTAACCCTTAATTTTCCTCATATGTAAACATAAGCTTAAACATATACACACATGATAAATATGGGATATTTCATATCAAGAAAACCTTAAAACCTCGAAAATTTTCAAAAGGAGTTTTAAACTTAAAATATAGTTTTAAAATTACATTGGATTGACAATTGTTAACATTTGAAATTAATTTTAATTTCTGCTTTCTTTTTATGAAACTCCCCCTTTTCTCTACATTTTTCATGTGAAATATGTTCTTTCATCATCATTGTTAGTTATTTCATTCAGCTTCTAGTGTTTTTTTCTATTTTATTTTTTTTTTACTTGTATGCCTGTGCTGGTGTGTGACTTTTCTACACACATATTATTAAAATATTTCATAATACTCATACGTTCAGTGGTTCTGCAGTAGAAGAAGAAGAGTATAATTTATCATCAAAATTATTTTCAAACCATGTTGGTTTTTGTTAAATAATATAAAATCTTGTCGAAATTATTATATTATATTTTTTTTTTTTTCATAAAAATAAATGCAAATTTATGAAAATATTTAAACCACACTTGAAATATGTTTTCAAATAAATTTTACAATATTTGTACAATTTTTGACAGAAAGCTCTTTCTCAAACCAACCAACATTACAAACAATACTGTTGTAACTAATGAAGCAAATAATTGAATGTTTTGTAAAAGGGGGAGGGAACAGGAATGAGTGTTAAAAAGTTAATATTAAAGAGATTTTAACGCAAAAAGAAAATACAGAATTTTATGATTTGTTCTTAAATAATCAGATTCTCGAGACTTTTTTCCATCAAAATTTTCTCAGAAGACAGTTTATGTAAACAAATATCTAAGGAAACGTCTTTCCATAGATATGTGTCTAAAAAGATACGTTTCCTTGCACAAGCGTTTAAAAGGATAATCTTTTGTAGAGAAATGTCTCAGGGATAATCCTACGGCGACAAGTTACTACAGAAAAGTGTCTAAAAATTATCTTTTTCATTGTCAAAAGCTTATCAATATTGTTTTCTATATTCAAGTGTCTCAAAAGAAGAAGACAAGTTACTACAGAAAAGTCTAAAGACAAGAGTCCTAGGAAGACAAAATTCTACGGACAGGAGACTATAAGGCTCGTTTTAACGAGTTCTAGTTCAGTTCTAGTTCAGTTCTAGTTCAGTTTAGTTCAGTTCTAGTTCAGTTTCTAGGTCAGTTCTAGTTCAGTTCTAGTTCAGTTCTAGTTCAGTTCTAGTTCAGTTCTAGTTCAGTTCTAGTTCAGTCAGTTCTAGTTCAAGTTCAGTTCTAGTTCAGTTCTAGTTCAGTTCTTAGTTCAGTTCTAGTTCAGTTCTAGTTCAGTTCTAGTTCAGTTCTAGTTTCAGTCTAGTTCAGTTCTAGTTTCAGTTCTAGTTCAGTTCTAGTTCAGTTCTCTAGTTCAGTTCTAGTTCAGTTCTAGTTCAGTTTTCTAGTCAGTTCTAGTTCAGTTCTAGTTCAGTTCTAGTTCAGTTCTAGTTCAGTTCTAGTTCAGTTCTAGTTCAGTTCTAGTTCAGTTCTAGTTCAGTTCTAGTTCAGTTCTAGTTCGTCAGTTCAGTTCTAGTTCAGTTCTGTTCAGTTCTAGTTCTAGTTCCGTTCTGTTCAGTTCTAGTTCAGTTCTAGTTTCAGTTCTAGTTACAGTTCTAGTTCAGTTCTGTTCAGTTCTAGTTTCAGTTCTAGTTCAGTTCTAGTTCAGTTCTAGTTCAGTTCTAGTTCAGTTCTAGTTCAGTTCTAGTTCAGTTCTAGGTTCAGTTCTAGTTCAAGTTCTAGTTCAGTTCTAGTTCAGTTCTAGGTTCTAGTTCTAGTTCAGTTCTAGTTCAGTTCTAGTTCAGTTCTAGTTCAGTTCTAGTTCAGTTCTAGTTCAGTTTCTAGTTCAGTTCTAGTTCATTTCTAGTTCAGTTCTAGTTCAGTCTTAGTTCAGGTCTAGTTCAGTTCTAGTTCAGTTCTAGTTCAGTTCTAGTTCAGTTCTAGTTCAGTTCTAGTTCAGTTCTAGTTCAGTTCTAGTTCAGTTCTAGTTCAGTTCTAGTTCAGTTCTAGTTCAGTTCTAGTTCAGTTCTAGTTCAGTTCTAGTTCAGTTCTAGTTCAGTTCTAGTTCAGTTCTAGTTCAGTTCTAGTTCAGTTCTAGTTCAGTTCTAGTTCAGTTCTAGTTCTAGTTCAGTTCTAGTTCAGTTCTAGTTCAGTTCTAGTTCAGTTCTAGTTCAGTTCTAGTTCAGTTCTAGTTCAGTTCTAGTTCAGTTCTAGTTCAGTTCTAGTTCAGTTCTAGTTCAGTTCTAGTTCAGTTCTAGTTCAGTTCTAGTTCAGTTCTAGTTCAGTTCTAGTTCAGTTCTAGTTAGTTCTAGTTCAGTTCTAGTTCAGTTCTAGTTCAGTTCTAGTTCAGTTCTAGTTCAGTTCTAGTTCAGTTCTAGTTCAGTTCTAGTTCAGTTCTAGTTCAGTTCTAGTTCAGTTCTAGTTCAGTTCTAGTTCAGTTCTAGTTCAGTCTAGTTCAGTTCTAGTTCAGTTCTAGTTCAGTTCTCGTTCAGTTTCTAGTTCAGTTCCTAGTCGTTCTAGTTCAGTTCTAGTTCAGTTCTAGTTCAGTTTCTAGTTCAGTTTCTAGTTCAGTCTCGTTCAGTTCTAGTTCAGTTCTAGTTCAGTTCTGTTCAGTTCTAGTTCAGTTCTAGTTCAGTTCTAGTTTCAGTTCATAGTTCAGTTCTAGTTCAGTTCTTAGTCAGTAGTTCAGTTCTAGTTCAGTTCTAGTTCAGTTCTAGTTCAGTTCTAGTTCAGTTCTAGTTCAGTTCTAGTCAGTTCTAGTTCAGTTCTAGTTCAGTTCTAGATTCAGTTCTAGTTCAGTTCTAGTTCAGTCTAGTTCAGTTCTAGTTCAGTTCTAGTTCAGTTCTAGTTCAGTTCTAGTTAGTTCTAGTTCAGTTCTAGTTCAGTTCTAGTTCAGTTCTAGTTCAGTTCTAGTTCAGTTCTAGTTCAGTTCTAGTTCAGTTCTAGTTCAGTTCTAGTTCAGTTCTAGTTCAGTTCTAGTTCAGTTCTAGTTCAGTCAGAAGAAGAAAAATCAGAAGAAGAAGAATTGAAAAATTGTCTACAATTTCCCAAAAATTTGATCACTTACACCCTTCTTTAAACGTTTATTTTGTGAATCAGAAATCATGTTGATAATACAACAATATCATAAAATTCAGATTTCTAAAAAAATAAAAAATCTAATTAAACAAAAAGCTAGCAATTCTACTACATATTTGCATATCATGTCCTTTTAACATTAAATTATAATTTTCTTGGCCATGTTAATATATCAACAGCAGTAATATAAAAATAAAGTTTATTTATCATTAAAACATTTAAAATAAATTTTATTTATATGATAATAAAAAGGTCACTTAACAAAATATAACACAAATAAAGATACTTTAAATATTTACAACATTTATCTTACAAATGTCATGTTGTAAGTTGTTTCTTTTTGTTGCTGTGAAATAAATGAAAGTCTCCAGATAACGAGAGTACAAAATAAAATAGAATATAATAAAAATGATGAGACGATAAAAATGATAAAGACAAGATAATGATGTCTTCATGCTAATTTTGTTGTTTCCAAACAATTCCAACACATGCATAAATTTTATAACATAAAGTATATATGTATAGTAGATGTTATGTGTATATTATATATATTTGCTTTAAATATTAAGAAAAAAACAATTATTTACATTTTTCTTGGAATATAACCACATGAACACAATTTATAAAATCCCTTTTTAAATTGTTATAAAACAAACTGACCTTTTGCTCCATATTTATGTGATTTATTGTATAAATTTCAGTTTCTAAATATTTCATTTTTCTTGACTACATTTGTTAATTTTAATGGTTTAATGATATAGCAGACACATATATTTTTTGACACTTGTCTATCACTTTGACACATTCAGACCCAAAGGAATAGACAAATTTAAAGTTGATTTGAAAATGGAAAACAAAAATATAAAACGAAAGCTTTAAGGAGAATTAAGAGAAATGGGTAGAAATGTCACCTGTGATGAAGTAAAATAGATACTAACACACATGATGTAAAGCTTTAACAAAATGCAAAAAAACACTGTTACACATGTGTGAACAAAGCCACAAACAAACACCATTTCTAGTAGAATATATTTTTAAAATTAGCCTATAATTTTCGCTATTCCAAAAGCAAATGGTGTAAATGTTTTCACTTTATTCACCTTGCAACACTGGCATCTCTCTATAGAATTAATTTTTTCCACAAACTACAAAAACACTGCTGTTACTATTTACTACTAGTTTAATTGTAGAACTGTTGCCACAGTCACTTGTCGAACAAAGTTATTTTTTACTAACAGCTGAATATAGTACTGCTGTAGTTATTTAAGTACAGAGTGCTAAAACTGTGTCATAAATTGATGGTGGCAACTAACAAACAGCAACAAATATTATACAAAAGAAAAAGGTAAAAACTTTTTTGTTGTTATTTTGTCCCTGCCACTTAAATGTCTTGTTATTTTGAGTGACAGAAGCTAACGAAAAAAATAAGTCCTTGTATTTACCCTGTAAAGTTACTTAAATATTTAAATGCATGTGTCTCTTCTATGTTTGTTTATTTGCTCTGGCTGGTTGCGGATTGTTTATAATTTTTTTGTCATAGACAAGGGACGGTATTTTGGTTAGACAAAAATAAGTTGACACTTTAAGTGGATTCTCAGTAGATTAATTAAATATTAATTTTTGCGAAAAGTGTACTAAAAAAATATACGTATGTGAGACAGATTTAAGGCTGTTTAGAATATTTTTAAAGCGAGTCTAGTATAGTCTAGTCTAGTCTATAGTCTAGTCTATAGTCTAGTCTATAGTCTAGTCTAGTATATAGTCTAGTCTATAGTCTAGTCTAGTATAGTCTAGTCTATAGTCTAGTCTATAGTCTAGTCTATAGTCTAGTCTATAGTCTAGTCTATAGTCTAGTCTATAGTCTAGTCTATAGTCTAGTCTATAGTCTAGTCTATAGTTCTAGTCTATAGTCTAGTCTATAGTCTAGTCTATAGTCTAGTCTATAGTCTAGTCTATCGTCTAGTCTATAGTCTAGTCTATAGTCTAGTCTATAGTCTAGTCTATAGTTCTAGTCTATAGTCTAGTCTATAGTCTAGTCTATAGTCTAGTCTATAGTCTAGTCTATAGTCTAGTCTATAGTCTAGTCTATAGTCTAGTCTATAGTCTAGTCTATAGTCTAGTCTATAGTCTAGTCTATAGTCTAGTCTATAGTCTAGTCTATAGTCTAGTCTATAGTCTAGTCTATAGTCTAGTCTATAGTCTAGTCTATAGTCTATAGTCTAGTCTATAGTCTAGTCTATAGTCTAATCTATAGTCTAGTCTATAGTCTAGTCTATAGTCTAGTCTATAGTCTAGTCTATAGTCTATAGACTAGTCTAGAGTCTATAGTCTAGTCTAAGTCTAGTCTATAGTCTAGTCTATAGTCTAGTCTATAGTCTAGCTATAGTCTAGTCTATAGTCTAGTCTATAGTCTAGTCTATAGTCTAGTCTATAGTCTAGTCTATAGTCTAGTCTATAGTCTAGTTATAGTCTAGTCTAGTTAGTCTATAGTAGCTATAGTCTAGTCTATAGTCTAGTCTATAGTCTAGTCTATAGTCTAGTCTATAGTCTAGTCTATAGTCTAGTCTATAGTCTAGTTCTATAGTCTAGTCTATAGTCTAGTCTATAGTCTAGTCTATAGTCTAGTATAGTCTAGTCTATAGTCTAGTCTATAGTCTAGTCTATAGTCTAGTCTATAGTCTAGTCTATAGTCTAGTATAGTCTAGTCTATAGTCTAGTCTATAGTCTAGTCTATAGTCTAGGTCTATAGTCTAGTCCTATAGTCTAGTCTATAGTCTAGTCTATAGTCCTAGTCTATAGTCTAGTCCTATAGTCTAGTCTATAGTCTAGTCTATAGTCTAGTCTATAGTCTAGTCTATAGTCTAGTCTATAGTCTAGTCTATAGTCTAGTCTATAGTCTAGTCTATAGTCTAGTAGTCTAGTCTATAGTCTAGTCTATAGTCTAGTCTCTAGTCTAGTCATATAGTCTAGTCTATAGTCTAGTCTATAGTTCTAGTCTTATGTCTAGTCTATAGTCTAGTCTATAGTCTAGTCTATAGTAGTCTCTAGTCTAGTTCTAAGTCTAGTCTATAGTCTAAGTCTATAGGTCTAGTCTCTTTTAGTCTAGTCTATAGTCTAGTCTATAGTCTAGTCATATGTCTAGTCTATAGTCTAGTGCTATAGTCTAGTCTTATAGTCTAGTCTATAGTTCAGTCTATAGTCTAGTCTAATGTCTAGTCTATAGTCTAGTCTATAGTCTAGTCTATAGTTCTAGTCTATAGTCTAGTCTATAGTCTAGTCTATAGTCTAGTCTATAGTCTCGTCTATAGTCTAGTCTATAGTCTAGTTCTATAGTCTTAAGATCTAAGTTCTTAGTCTATAGTCTAGGTCTATAGTCTAGTCTATAAGTCTAGTCTATGTCTAGTCTATAGTACTAGTCTATAGTCTAGTCTATAGTTAGTCTAGTGTCTATAGTCTAGTCTATAGTCTAGTCTATAGTCTAGTCTATAGTCTAGTCTAATGTCGTAGTCTATAGTCTAGTCTAGTTAGCTCTAGTCTATTAGTCTAGAGTCTAGTCTATAGTCTAGTCTATAGTCTAGTCTATAGTCTAGTCTATAGTCTAGTCTATAGTCTAGTCTATAGTCTAGTCTATAGTCTAGTCTATAGTCTAGTCTATAGTCTAGTCTATAGTCTAGTCTATAGTCTAGTCTATAGTCTAGTCTATAGTCTAGTCTATAGTCTAGTCTATAGTCTAGTCTATAGTCTAGTCTATAGTCTAGTCTAGTCTAGTCTATAGTCTAGTCTATAGTCTAGTCTATAGTCTAGTCTATAGTCTAGTCTATAGTCTATAGACTAGTCTAGAGTCTAGTATATAGTCTAGTCTGTAGTCTATAGTCTAGTCTATAGTCTAGTCTATAGTCTAGTCTATAGTCTAGTCTATAGTCTAGTCTATAGTCTAGTCTATAGTCTAGTCTATAGTCTAGTCTATAGTCTAGTCTATAGTCTAGTCTATAGTCTAGTCTATAGTCTAGTCTATAGTCTAGTCTATAGTCTAGTCTATAGTCTAGTCTATAGTCTAGTCTATAGTCTAGTCTACTAGTCTAGTCTCTAGTCTAGTCTATAGTCTAGTCTATAGTCTAGTCTATAGTCTAGTCTATAGTCTAGTCTATAGTCTAGTCTATAGTCTAGTCTATAGTTCTAGTCTATAGTCTAGTCTATAGTCTAGTCTATAGTCTAGTCTATAGTCTAGTCTATAGTCTAGTCTATAGTCTAGTCTATAGTCTAGTCTATAGTCTAGTCTATAGTCGTCTATAGTCTAGTCTATAGTCTAGTCTATAGTCTCTAGTCTAGTCTAGTCTAGTCTATAGTCTAGTCTATAGTCTAGTCTATAGTCTAGTCTATAGTCTAGTCTATAGTCTAGTCTATAGTCTCGTCTATAGTCTAGTCTATAGTCTAGTCTATAGTCTAGTCTATAGTCTAGTCTATCGTCTAGTCTATAGTCTAGTCTATAGTCTAGTCTATAGTCTAGTCTATAGTCTAGTCTATAGTCTAGTCTATAGTCTAGTCTATAGTCTAGTCTATAGTCTAGTCTATAGTCTAGTCTCTAGTCTAGTCTATAGTCTAGTCTATAGTCTAGTCTATAGTCTAGTCTATAGTCTAGTCTATAGTCTAGTCTATAGTCTAGTCTATAGTCTAGTCTATAGTCTAGTCTCTAGTCTAGTCTATAGTCTAGTCTATAGTCTAGTCTATAGTCTAGTCTATAGTCTAGTCTATAGTCTAGTCTATAGTCTAGTCTATAGTCTAGTCTATAGTCTAGTCTATAGTCTAGTCTATAGTCTAGTCTATAGTCTAGTCTATAGTCTAGTCTATAGTCTAGTCTATAGTCTAGTCTATAGTCTAGTCTATAGTCTAGTCTATAGTCTAGTCTATAGTCTAGTCTATAGTCTAGTCTATAGTCTAGTCTATAGTCTAGTCTATAGTCTAGTCTATAGTCTAGTCTATAGTCTAGTCTATAGTCTAGTCTATAGTCTAGTCATAGTCTAGTCTATAGTCTAGTCTATAGTCTAGTCTATGTCTAGTCTATAGTCTAGTCTATAGTCTAGTCTATAGTCTAGTCTATAGTCTAGTCTATAGTCTAGTCTATAGTCTAGTCTATAGTCTAGTCTATAGTCTAGTCTATAGTCTAGTCTATAGTCTAGTCTATAGTCTAGTCTATAGTCTAGTCTATAGTCTAGTCTAGTCTATAGTCTAGTCTATAGTCTAGTCTATGGTCTAGTCTATAGTCTAGTCTATAGTCTAGTCTAGTTTAGTCTATAGTCTAGTCTATAGTCTAGTCTATAGTCTAGTCTATAGTCTAGTCTATAGTCTAGTCTATAGTCTAGTCTATAGTCTAGTCTATAGTCTAGTCTATAGTCTAGTCTATAGTCTAGTATATAGTCTAGTCTATAGTCTAGTCTATAGTCTAATCTATAGTCTAGTATATAGCCTAGTCTTTAGTCTAGTCTTTAGTCTAGTCTATATTCTAGTCTATAGTCTAGTCTATAGTCTAGCCTATAGTCTAGTCTATAGTCCAGTCTATAGTCTAGTCTATAGTCTAGTCTATAGTCTAATCTATAGTCTAGTCTATAGTCTAGTCAATAGTCTAGTCTATAGTCTAGTCTATAGTTTAGTCTGTAGTCTAGTCTAAGGTCTATCGTATAGTCTAGTCTGTAGGAGATCTGTACAATTGGTTAACAAAATAATTTAGTACCTCATTCTTATTCTAATATAAAATTTATTCCAATAGTTTAGCCAGTAATTGCCCCTATTTAAATAATAATTATTTACTTTTCTGCCAATACAAACACAAAATATTCAATTAAAAATTGCATCAATAAATCCACAATTACTTTTATAGATTTAATAATATAATGAAATATTATTGAATAATTAATGCAAATTTTGGTAGAATTTTATAATTAATATTTTGCTAAAAATTTATTTAAAATTGAACTAATTTGTAAAGACACCTAAGGATAAATAAGCAAATGAATGCAACAATTTTGCAATAAATACAAAAACTGAAAATAAATTATTGAAGTAAATAACTAGAGAGAGTATGTGTGGGTAAGTGGGTTGATTTAAAACCAACAGTTTTAGTAATTATTAAAAATAATTTAAACTTTATATTGGAGGTAATTTTGATACTGGTGGTTATTGTCAGTTGTGGCTATGAGTGCATATGAGTAAATGTGTAAATAATGTTAAAATTAAACATTTTGGAATATTTGGTTTGGTTGAATGGTTTTATTTTTCGGTTATTTTTTTCTTCAGTAGTTTAATTTAAAATATTATATTCTATAATGAAAATATCATGATAATGATGATGATTGTAATCATAATCATGTTGTATGAAACGTATTTTTACTGCAGCAAGTAATTTGCTTTATCCGATTGTACAATCAAATAATTGTTGTTCTGGTTTGCTGTTGTTTTTATTTTGGTAGTAGTGGTGTTTTTTGTGTTGGTAAATAAATTGTGTTGTTCGGTTTAATATTATCATTTATTAGGGTTTTCATATTTCACAAACAGCGAAAAAGGGTGTGTTTTCAAAAACCCGTAGAAGAATTTTTTTTATTATATAAAATAATATTTTCAAGCATACTTATATTTTGTTTTTAATGTTTAAAAAATTTTCGAATAATGGGAATCGTAAACCTTTGAATGAATACCCTTTATTTAGTACGGAAGAGCGAGTTGTGTAAAATTGCTAGTTATTGTGACGTATGAGTGCTTTATTAACACTCATACGTCCTGGGGTGCAACATTTTTAATTATAATTTATTTTTAGCGCACACATTAAAAATAAACAAGATAATAACTAAAATAAAATTAGTTAAATAAATGAAAGGATTTTAACATTTCACAGTAAGCAAGCTGAAAAAATGTTGTTTTAGTTTTGTTGCAAAATGTTTGTTTTTCACAGTATTCTAAATAAGGTTTTAAGTAAACAGTGTTTGTCTTTAATTCATCACTTTGTTTACAAATATTTTCCAGATTCTCAAGTTATATTACTGAGGTACAAAAAGCTCTTTGGAAACAAAAGTGATAATGGATTTTGCATGTTTTTTTAGATTAAGTATTCTCTTGAAAACCTAAGTTCTGCCTTAATTTTTTGCCATTATTGGAAGTAAATGTATATTCCCCAAAGATTTAAATGCTGTGTATAAATGAGTGTGTGAAGCAAATGCATTTGTATGAAATACCTTTGTCAGTTTGGTTTTGAAATGAACACTAATGTGTTATTCTGATTTCATATTTAATTTTTTTTTTTTTTGTACCAAAATTATGCAAATATTAATGTCAAAATAATTACGATATTTGAAGAAACAAAGCTACATTTGTATGGAATTTTAATTTTCACGTAAAAGATTTTTTTCAATATTCTTTAAAATTATATTAAATTCATATTAGTCAAGATAATTCTCCTTTAACTATAAGAAAACTTAAAAATAGTTTTAAAAAGGAACCAGGAAAATATATACATTTAGGCATTTGTTCTATATAAATAACAGTTATAATCTAATAAACATTACCGCAAAACCATAGACACTATTGTAAATAATAAACTTACAAATATGAAACAGATACAGGCAGATAGGCAGACAGACAGACAAACTATTCTGCTCAAGACTCAATTGTAGTTTTAACCACAAACTCGTTTTTGAGGCTGAAAACAAGACAACAAACATGGCCAACAAGAAGCAAACAAATGAAACAATGTCTTAAAAGACAAACAAGCCAACACAGACCTAAAAAATAAAGACATTAACAAGAAAATGCGCACTCCATAAATAACAACAATATCAAGCAACAAAAAGTAACAACAATTTAACACTGAACAACATCAACAATTTTTTATACTTTATGTGGAACTGCAGACCTTTTTCAAATGCATTTAAAATTAAGAAACATTAAGGCTAGTCATGTAAATGTTTAAATTTACCATTAATGGACTTTAACCTGACTCTTTAAAGATCTAAAACAGTTTTGTGTTTCCAAGTTTACTGTATTCATACAATTTGAACGATCAGTTGATAGATTATAGATCATGCAGTTTGCAAGGCTTGTTTTTAGTTAGCTATATGAGTGTCCTTATTGTTCCTTGAAAAACTAAAACTTCATTTTCCTTATTCGTTAAGAATAGAATGCATGAAAATGTTAAGAAAATGAAATAAAAGAAAAGTTATAACCATGAATTTTTGTAAATTGCCAGAACAATTTGTTTTTTGTTTCTCGTGAAAAAAATGAACATCAAACAGGCGATCTTTCTTAACAAATTATGAGTTGCTTGTTGTTAGTTTTATTTTTTTCTTTTTAGCCTTGAATATTTTGCTGTTGAAAATAAGAAAAGAAAACGTTTTCAGGGAACAAATGAAAACCGGATGGCACCAGCAACAATGATTTATAGAAGATAAACATGCAGTTGGATTAACCCTTTAAGGAAAAAAAGAAACTAAATAAACAAATAAATGTTAAAAGTACTAATAAAAAGAAAATTTGCACAAAATTTTCTATAAAGACAATTTGCATACATTTTTTATAAAGAAAATTTACACAAAATATTCTATAAACAAAATTTGCTTAAAATTTCATATAAAGAAAATTTTTATAAATTTTTCTATTAAACAAAATCTTCTACATCGAAAATATGTCCTTTCATGTAAGTCGTTTATATTTCTACTACCAGCAACTCAAACTGCTGGAACTTTAAATTAAGAATCAACATTATTTCTCTATTAATATAAAAATCAAAAGTACCCTTTTTTAAAAAAAATATTATTAACTCAAATTTACTGCCGACAATTCAAAATATTTCAACAAAACTCTGTTTTTAATAACAATTTTGTCATCCTTTTATTTACATTAATTCATTTCCTATAAATCTTAACTTATTTTAAAGAATTTTGAAATTCTTTTTAAGAACTTTGTTCTACCTCCCCCTGCCTCTCTCACACTTCAAATTTTTTGTCTGCATTTAAAATCTATGTAAATGTGTTTGTTCATAGTATTTAAATAGTTGGAAAAAGTATTTTAAGTTGATTTGCGGCTCCCCAAAGTGAGTTTTATGACTTTTTCTTTTTGCTGCCCGAAAACATTGTGTTTAAATTGTCTTCTCCTTCTATTTTCGTTTTATTTTTTATATTTATTTTCTCTCTCAATTCCCTTCATCTATTTAAGTTGAAAATTATTTAACATCTCTAAGGATTGCTACAACAACAACAACAACGAATAAATAGTAGCAGGCGATAGACATTATTATGTTGCTATTTTAATAAATATTAGTATTTTTTTTTTCTCAATCTTTAACTGAAATAATGGTGGCAATTTTCTAAGACATTTAAACAGAAATATTGTTAAGGTGAATTTTAATCGAAATTAAAAACAAAATAAATAAATTTAAATGGAAAGATTTATGTGCATATATACGGAGAAAAAAGAAGAATTTAAATTCTCTACAAAAATTCTTAAAATTTAAATGATAATTTGAGTCATTACTAATCACTGTCTGCATTACTTGTAAATAGTTTTATAATGACTCAGTTCTCCTCTGTTATTTAAGTAATTATTATGTACATTTCTGCATAACTTAAACCAATTCTTTATTACCTATAGCTGAGTATCTTTCCCTTTTATTATATTTTACTTTTTTATCAATAAATTTTTTATTCATTGGATTTTTTTCTGTTCAACCTATATCCCTAGAGAGATAAAGGAACTGCATTGCTCACTAATGCATACTTTTCAAATATATTTTTTTTATAAACAAAAATTAATGAAGGAAGAGCGAAAATAATTTCTTATCTGGAGCATTATATGACTTGAGGGAGAGAAGGAAGAAACAAAATTAATAAGAAAAATGCTTTAAAATTTAAGCAATAAAAATTTAATTTAATAGAGATAAGTTTAAAATAGTTTTAGAAATTTATAATTTACTACAGAAAACTTTTTATAGATGGAATTAAATAAGCAATGAATATTTATAGAGTTTTTTGCATAAAACAATTTGCCTTCATTTTCTATAAATGAAAATAGTACCAAATTTTCTTCTAAAGAAAAATTGTTTAAATATAAACATTTTTCCAACTTTTCCTGCAATAAATATTTTTTTATTAAAAAACATTTTCTAAAAAAAACTTTCTATTGAAGAAAATCTGCTAAAATTTTCTATACAAAATAATTTGTAAAAATTGCAAAAATTTTCTATAGAAGAATATTTGTTAAAATTTTTCACAGAGGAACATGTGAAAATATTTGCAAAAACTTTCTATAGAAGAAACTTAGCAAAAAATTTCCGTAGAAGAAAATTAGCAAACAATTTCAATAGAAGAATATTTCCCAAAATTTTCTATAGAGTAAAATTAGTAAAGATATTCTATAGAAGGAAATTAGCAAAGAAATTTCTATAGAAGAAAGTTAACATCAATTTTATATAGAAGCAAATTAGAAAATTTGTCAGAGAAGAAAATTAGCAAAAATTTTCTATAGAAAAAAGTTTTCTATAGAAAAAAAAAAGTAGCAACAATTTTCTGTAGAATAAAAGTAGCAACAATATTCTGTAGAAGAAAAGTGGCAACAATTTTCTATAGAAGAAAAGTAGCAAACATTTTGTATAGAAGAAAATTAGCAAAAAATTTCCAAAATTTTCTATAGTAGAAAATTATCGAAAATTGTATATAGAAGAATATTATAAAAATTTTCTATAGAAGAAAATTAACATAAAAAAATTCTTTAGAATATAAGAAGAAAATTAGCAAACATTTTCTATAGAAAAAAATTAGTAAAAATTTTGTATAGAAGAAAATTAGCAAAAAAATTCTATAGAAAAAAATTTGGAAATTTCTATAGAAGAAGGAAGTTAGCAAACATTTTGTATAGAAGAAAATTAGCAAACATTTTGTGTAGAAGAAAATTAGCAAAAATGTTCTATAGAAGAAAATTAGCAAAAATTTTCTATAGAAGAAAATTAGCAAAAATTTTCTATAGAAGAAAATTAGCAAAAATTTTCTATAGAAGAAAATTAGCAAACATTTTCTATAGAAGAAAATTAGCAAAAATTTTCTATAGAAGAAAATTAGCAAAAATTTTCTATAGAAGAAAATTAGCAAACATTTTCTATAGAAGAAAATTAGCAAACATTTTCTATAGAAGAAAATTAGCAAAAATTTTCTATAGAAAAAAATTAGCAAAAATTGTCTATAGAAGAAAATTAGGAAAAATTGTCTATAGACAATTTGTATTTGCAAATTTTGTATTAATAATGAAGAATATTTTCTATTTAAGGAATTGTTTACAAATATTCTGTTAGAGAAAATTTTTACAAAATGAAACAATTTCTTATATATGGAAATTTTTACAAATTTTGTATAAAAGTAAAATTCCATACATTTTCTACAGAAGAAAATTTACACAAATTATCCATAAAAGAAAATGTATATAATTTTCTATAGAAAACCAAGTTTTTAAATTTTCAAATAAATGTTACATTAAATATTATTAGCTTCATTATTGTTAATGCTTTAATGTAATATGTTTTGTCGCATTCAAACTTGTCTATGTATAGTTTTAAAAGAAAATTGAAAATAAAAGAAAACTACAAACTGCTGTCTCGACACCAACGGCACGTGAAGAATTTTGATGAAACTGAAAACTTAAAACTATGTATGTACAAGAAACAAAATGTGTATTAAAAATGGCAAAAGAAATTTAACAAAATATGGATTTTTATTTTAAAGAAGAAATACAAATTAAATCCAAAACAGTAAATAATAAAAGAAAAAATGTTTAGGGAAAAAGGCAAAATTAAATTTTTTGGAATTAAAAATTTAAAGCTGAATAGAATTAATATAAGCTAATATATAAAGTATTTAAATTCATGGGTATTTATCCTAATAGCAAAAATTTTTATGGTTTGAAACTTTCATCTAGACTTGATTCAAAAAAATTCTTCCTTTATCATTGATTTAAATCTCAAAAAATCGAATATTCCTTCAAATGTTTCCTTTTTTTTCTTAAAACTAATAAAAACAACAACAATCATAAACCGAAATATGTAATTGCACATTTATAAGCCAATAAACCCAAAAAAATATTTTATTACTTTTAAGGGATTTCAACAATATAATACTACTTAGTATGTACTTAATACCAATAAACTGTATGTGTAGAAGTGTGTATATGATCACGTCTATGTATTTGTGTGACAATAAAACAAACATTATTGGCGAAAGTAAAACTATTTATTTAATGATGTTTATGTTTTTTTCTTATGTTTTTTTTTTTGGGATTTTTTATTTTCTGATTACTATTGCTCAATACTTGGTTAGATTTACACAGTTACATACATATGTGTATGTGTATCTGGGGGATTTTCGAGACAACAACATATTTGACAAATAAAATAAAGCAGCACTAATATACAAACAAAGGAGACCGTGGCAGGGGAAGTAGAAGTAAAGGGATATTATTGGGCGAGCATAAAATTCAAGTAATAAAATAAGTTGTAAAACGTTTCTTGTTTTTTTGCGAAACTTAGATTTTGTGTGTGTTGATTTCGTATACATATAAGAATGGAAGGATATAAGAACAACTTTTTTATTTCTTTTTTCTTTAGGCCCTTTAAACTAGTGCTAATATTTTAATAGTTTGGTCCTCCAGTTCTCCGATGAGCTTTAATTCTAAGAATTAAACAACTCTGCAATCTGAAGATCAACATTTATTGAACATTGAAGCGGATAGCTCTGTTTCACTTATCTTTCTTTCAGCAAAGTTTCTGATTTATTTACTTAATATAAACTTATCATGAAGACTAATAGTAGAAATCCTTTTATACGGCATTGGTTTAATTATTGATAGATCTTTACAAAATTTAAGAGACGGGTTTTTTCCCTTATCAAAGAATTATTTTGTGGAATCGTCTAGTCCTCACATTTAGACACTTTTGTGGCGAAAGTTGGAAGGACGGACACAGCCAGGTTGTTTCTGAAGCTTATAAGGCTTCAGAATATATATACTTTTTTAGGCCTATGATCAATGTGCCAATTATTAATAAACAGAATGTCAAACGTTTTAGAATAGTGGGTTTTAAATTAATTTTGTAATTTTTGAGGGGTGGCGTATGATTAATATTAATTCAAAGGCAGTTTTGTAAAACTATTTATATTGTAGTTTGTAATAAACCAATAACACAGTACGTTGGCTTAAACTAAAGGTAAGAAGTTGTGCTTTTTAGTTAACTAAACCTTGATGTGATCGAAAATTATATTGATCTGACAATTTTAATTTGTTAATATAAAACCTCAAAAAACACCATCTTATGATAAATTTTTCGAATAAAATTAGGTGATACACAAGTTAGTTTATTATTTTCATAAATCCGTATATTCTCCATTTGTAATAGATTGATATTTAAACAAAATAATAATGAAATCACAATTTTCCCCTAATTTCAAATGAAAGACTAGTAAATTTGTAAAAATTGTCTTCTCTAACTTATATCTTATCTAACAAACCTAAAACATAAAGTCTTTGTCTATGTTTTAATTAAATTATTTTAATCAATTAATGGCAGTTTTAGTATTCAAATAAATATAAAAAAATATGTTTTTTTTTTCAAATATTTATTTCTAAATTTTATAGCTTTTTCTAAAACTTGTTTGTTTATTAAAACTTTCATATTCATACTTAAGTGTTTATGATATTTATTATAATCCCAATACAATAAACTTCCAATAGCAATAACCCACAATTTAATATTAAAATATTTTTATACAAGAATAAGCTAAAAAAAGGCCACAAAACTATTAAACGAAAACCAAAAAGTTTATTACATCAATCATACGTCCAGTTGTACACAAGATAATAAAATAAAATTATTTTGGCCAAAATCCAGATAAAAACGTAGCAAATGAATAAACATGATGATGATGAGATAGATGGACATATGAACTCGTAAAACTATATTTTCAACTATAAAATATAAAAATATCTTATAAATACCTATTTAAATACAAAATATAAATTAAATTTTTATTACTTATATACAAGAGTATTATTTTTTGTTGTTGGATTTTTGCTTCTTCTTGAGCTGCTGTTCATAAACCACAAAAATAAATTAAATTTTCTGCCATATGTTTTCACTTATCATGTTCTCAATATGAAAAATTTATTCTTTTTTTTCCAGCTTTTTATATACATCAGCACACACATACAGAGTTATATATTCATATCCCTGCAGTTCGACAAAGAGTCAATGCATAGGAAAAAGACAGTGATTTCCACTTATGTTAAACCACCTGGTGGGCTCTAATTCGTCTTTCGTCACGGATGTACTCTCTGTAAACGAGGGTGAAGGTAATCGTCACTTTAGTGTCCCCTTTGTAAGCGAGAGAGGGGACACTTAAAAAACACTTGTCTGTCTCTTTGTAACCTATGGGGTGACGATTGACTTCCTCGTAGGACAAGCACATGTTAAAATAGCTAGTCACCTGGACAGTCGGTGGCTAGGGGTAACCCTATGTGGTAGGCTAAATAGGGAGTTCGGGACTGTCCGCCCGAACTGCTGGGATATTTAAGAGTGTATATGTGTGTGTGTTGATGAATTTGTCTGCAGTAGTATATTGTATAACATTTTAATCCTGCTTAATAATTAGTTACTTTACTCTACAAAACTCTTCAAGTCTTCCTACACCCCCGCTCCCCTACAAAATACAGCTATTACCACTGCCTGTGATAGTAGCAGTATTAGTATCAGTACCCTGCAAAAGCAACACCAATACCCTCACGCCTGGTATGTTTGACTTGCAACGTGCTTGGCAAGTTTAATTCCTCTTTTATACAATTTTAGATGAAATAGAAAAAAAAACTCAAACCAAACATTCAACCAACGGACTGAACAAAAAATAAATAGTAAAAATTCAAAGGAAAGTGGGCGCATGAGGTTTTTTTTTATATAGAACAAAAGTATAAAAATATATTCACATACTTACACATACACACTGACTTATAGAAACATACTCCACTCCTACTTAAATAAATAATATTAAAGATATTTTAGTGTTTGGAAAAAAGTCTAAAAATATTCTATATTTTTATAATGAAGTTGTATGGAATTGCAGTGAAAATTGAAAAGAATGTTAGAAAGAAAAATTCAAAATGTAAGAAAGCAAAAAAAAATATTCAATTAAAGTGTAAAATATATTTTTTAAGATAATTATAAATGCTGGTCAAGTATTGAATAAAATAGAATAATTAAATAAAATTGAATGATGATTTTATTATTAGAAATTTTAAGTAAAACTAATGAAATTTTTATTTAAGTAATAAAAGGTTTTAAAAATTTAGGAAATATTTTCAGATTATTTAATATGCAAAACAATAATTTTCTAAAATTTTTTGTTTATTAATAAAAGGAAAAACTTGCTTGTCTTTCGTTTTCTTTTACAAGACCTATAAAATTTTCGCTTTTAAATGAAAAATATGCACTTTAAAATTGTGCTTACAGGAGGCGTATGATTAATATTAATTTAGAGTTATTTTGGAAAATGTTCAATATTTTAGTTTGTAATAAAACAGGATAATTGATATGAGACATCAAATTAAAGCTTAAAATTTGGACTTTACTAAAACTAAAATTTAATAGTTTAGGCTACAGTGTAACATGGAATTAATCGTGCAAAAAGTTTATATTAAGTTGAGAAAAGACATAATATATCAGTTATTATAACTTTAACTTTTCAATTTAAAAATTTTGTCCCACACATTACTTGATTATCCCTCTGGTTTAGTAGTTCAAACTTAAAATTATAAACCTGCAAGATACCTACTTAAAAGTTTGCCTAGAAACCAAAATTTCCATATATTTTCAGGTGCTAATAAAATTGTATCTTATTTTCTAATTACTGTCATTTAAGGAAAAGACAGAGTAGTAAAAGTTTAAACATTATCTTCTTAAACTTATCTTTTATCTTAATAGCTTACAACATTAAAGCATTATCTATGTGTTCATTAAATTTTGATAATCAATTAGTTAATAAGACTTTGTAAATGACTAAAGTATATAAAATACTATGGTTGTGTAGAAAAAATTAAATGTTGAGTGCAGGAGGTAAGAGAAAAAGTTATTAAAGTCACACACACATCATCTACATTTAATAAAAAGTTAGACTTTTTTGTTGTTAATAATGTGTAAGTGAAAAGCTTTCTTACATCTAAACATCGATTGTGATGAACGAAGAAAATAAAAAAAGGTAAAGAAGACATGTAAGTTTGCTTGGACTCCCGTTCAACAGATTTTGTCGCAGTTACAAGACCAAGGCTAAAAAGAAAACTGGTTTCCACCTATTCTGTAAATATCCTGCTCTATCCGTCAAGAGGGATAGATCCCTGGGCAAATAAATTACATTCAATGTTGGTAATTATCTGGATCCAAACTTAACGACATATTAAGATATCTTTCTTATACCATCTGGACATAATACCTCATTAATATATGATACATTTGATGGCTAATGTCGTCAAAACGAAGTCCTTACAACTCTTCCTGACAGCTTAGTAAAATACGCACACAAAAAAAAACACAATCAAAGAGCCACATATTATACTTATATCCTAAACATATTATGATCAGTATTACTATTATAAAATATCATATTATGATTAAATACAATTGTAATATTTTAATATTTATCATAATATTGTCAGATATGATCATATTCTGAACCAAAATAATCATAATAATACACCAAGTAATCTATAGCAACTTTGTTTAAAAATATACATACATGCATAAACATATATTGTTACCATGAACACAGTATAGTTATGATAACCATATTTTGTACATTTTTTAGGAAAATTTCTTTAGTAGACGAATATTTTGGAAAATTTTGTTTAAAATTTTCTTGTAAAGGACTATTTAGGAGAAAAATGTTTTTCAATTAAAGAATTTTGGGGAAAAAATTCTATGATTTTTAAAAATATTAATTGCTAAATGTAACAAAATTTCAAAATTCAGTGAATATAGAATTTTGAGAAAATATTTTTTATTAAAACAAGTAAAAAAGTATAGTCGGGCGTGGCCGACCATATGATACCCTACACCAGTTATGAATATTAAATGTGATTTATTTTTCATAATAAAGTATTTATCTTCAATATAATCCGATACATTTAAGCAATTTTTGAACGAAGAACATATTTTCTGTAAGAGGGTTTATATGGGGGTTAGGGTCAAGTATGGAACGATACCGATAAAACATAATTTTTTAAAAAAAATATGTATGATTATTAGAAGTGAAGAAATAGAAAAGATATTAATTTTAAGTGTGGAAATAATAATTTCCTTTAAAGGAAATTTTCCACTCAACAAGAGATAGTTAATTACAGGCTTTCCGGAAATTTATCCTTAAATTAGCTAATAAGCTAAGAAATGACTTTTGCTCCCCAAAAACCATTAAAAAAACAAAAAAGAAAAACACGTTAGAATTATACAACCACGTACAAGTATGTATGTTGTATGTATGTATATTTCTTGGCATGTTGTGGTCTAATCAATCATTTGATAAACAGACATACATATATCGTACTTTTCACTCCCAGACATTTGAAAACAAAAATGCAAGCAAACTCGTACATACATATGTACATATAACAAGCTAGTCAGTCATTTACTCACACTCCTGTGAATACAGCTGGCTTTAAGGATAAAAGAAGTAACATCTTCATTTATCCATTTTCAAACATGTTTATGTTGTCATTTAAATGTACGAGTGTGTGTATGTGTTGTTAGCAGGATACGTGTCAGTGTTTTTAACCTCATTCATAAATTAATTGTTATTAATGACAAAGAAATATGAGTTTCCACAACAACAACTTAATATTCTACCCTCTTCTTAGGTTTTGGTAAGCTCCTTTCCAAAAACCAAGTTCTAAAGAAGAGCAAACGAAAACAAAATATGTTATTATTCAAAAGTAAATAATTTGAAATAATTGCAGGTAATAAAATTAATGTTGCAAACTTTATGATTTTATGCTTTTTGACTTTTATTTGCCTCAATTCCAGCTATATTTGCTTTTATTCATATACTTCCAACAAAATGGTTCCTTGAACTTGTTCCTTTTGCAGTATTTTGCAACAAACAGTAAAGAGGTTTGCTCTAGAATTTTGATTTTGTTGTAACTTGAATTTTGTTTAAATGACTGGCAATAAATCAAATAACAAACAAATACATTGTATGAAAGAAACGATATTGAGTTGAAAGTTGAGTTGATTGTTGAATGAAATGGAAATAAAGAAATTTACTTTTCAAATTCTGTATGAGACGTCTCAGTGAATTTGTCACTTTTGTAGTGACAGCAGTTTTCGTTAGTAAAAGTGTAGTTTCTTTTTTATTGAATTGTTTTCGTCTGGCGACCATTAAGTTGTTCTTTTCTTTTTTGCGTTGATATTTTTCCAATGCTGCTTGTTTTAGATTTATAACAGAGACATCTAATGGTAATGCGTTTTCAATTGGTCGTTAAGAAAAGACGAGTTAAGAAATAAATGTTTTTATTTTTTTTAGAAAAAAGTGAAAACAAAAATGATTTGGTTAGTTTAACAAAAGAAATTGAAAGTTGCAGTTTGTTATGAAAAAAACACAAGAGTACAAATGAACCAAAAAAAACTAAAGACAAATCTAAGAAAATTTAATAAAGTGAAACAGGATTTTTAGTTTATTTATCTAAAAAACATTAATTTATTTTAGCTTAAGTTAAAAGGGTGCTAAATAAAATCAGCAGCCATAAATGATTGAAAAACTATAATTTACATTTAACAAGTGAGTAGAAAACGATGGTCCATTTTTGTATCTGCATTCAAACCATTTACAAAAATGAAATAAACCAAAATTGCAAAAAATGCTCATAAATATAACAGAAAAAAACTATAAGTCCAAGTTACAATAGTAGCCCCAGATGTTAATATTTCCTCCAAAAAAATACAAAAGAAAATATCTAAAATGTTTGCCAGCTTCCTTGTGAACATTTTTACAACTTTGGTACCATAAAAATCTGTGCCAAGTGTCATCAAAAAGTCATCAAGAATGCTACACAAGGGGGTATAATATTTTTCCAAAACACACACACGCACGCATTCCTACACATATACTATTACAAGCAAGAAACAAATTTATTTATATATAAAATAAGTAGGATACTTTACGTAGCACAACTTTTTTTTTCCATAACAGTAAAATGTGTTGAAGAAAAATGAATACATGAAAAAGGAACCAGAAATGTGGAAAGTAGAAAATATTGAAAATATTACAACTCTACCACGCACACTCTTGCAATCATTTATAAAAATGAAATATTTTGATTTTTATGATTTTTACGTGTGTCTAAGTTTTGATGAGATTTTCTTTCTTATTTTTTTTTTTTAACTTGGACTGAGATTTAGTTAAAGATTTGGAGTTTTTGGTGGTATTTTATTTTTTACCATTTTTTTAAAACAAGTTGTTAGAATAAATATTGTTAATAATCAGGAATACAGGAAAGAATATTGAATATTTTTTAGTAAAGTAAATTTTGTGGATTTTTGGGAAATATCGAATATTTTTCTAAAGTTTTTTTTATAGAGTACAACAATTTCTGTCTGCATGTCTGTCCGTCTGTCTGTCTGTACGTCTGTATGTTTGTTGAAATTAATTTTCCGAAGACCGCAGACATTTTAGGGACCCAAATCTTTAACACTTCTATCAGACATACTTTCGAGAAATTTCCTATTTAAAATCAGCAAAATTTAGATTTTTTGTGCATTCTTAGGCAAAACGAAATAACAACAGCATCTTGTTAAATGTTGTTCTTGTACCAAGTTTAATTATTTATAAAAACAAAACGGAACAAGTAAGGTATAAAACTAAGTTGTGTTATTGTTTTGTTAAAGCCAAAACCAAGGATGGAAATTTGTGTGTGAGAAATTAAATTAAAAAAATTTAAAAATGAAAATACTAATGCGGTGTTATTTTGTAACTCTGGCAGCAGGATCTATTTTTTTGGTACTTTTTCGTTCTTTAACTGTTCTTGAGTTTTCTATAATATTGAACATAGAAACATACAATTAAGCATGTACAGCCCGAAGTAAGTGAGAACCCACTAAAGGGGACTTTCCGATAGTTTTTCGTTCTTCAAAAGGTGCTGTTGGTTTTCTATAATATTGAACCTATCAAAGTAAAATTAAGCATTCAGGGTACTGAATGAATGAAAATCTGTAGGAAATAATTTTTGGTACATTTATAAAATTTTTTCCAAAACAAGACAAACAACAAGACCGCTAAACGAAACAAAACACAAAAAAAAAACTAAAACACCAAGCAATAAAACCAACACATCCAAGCATATGTTTTTTCCAATAAGCAATGTTGTTGTTGCTTATTTTATCAAAGCATGCAAAAAAATTTCCGTCAGACAGACGGACAGATAGACGGACATGGCTAAATCGACTCCGCTGTCCATAAGGATCCAGAATATATATACTTAATGGGGTCGGAAAATTATATTATGGAAATTACAAACGGAATGACAAACTTATATACATACATATACCCTTCTCACGAAGATGAAGGGTATAATAATACCGATTATTTCATAAGAATTTTCCCTCGTACATAAAAAGCCTCCGTGTTTTTCAATAAAAACGGTTAATTTAGTTCATATCCATTTATTCATTTAATTTTTATTCCTTGGTAACAAACAACAATCTGCATTTTATATTTTAAAGTTTGCAAATAAGTATCATCAGTATCATCATCATGACCATAATCGTCAGTTTTATACTTATGATACTTTTTCTTTATTTTTTTCTCCCGTATTTTCTTTAGCATTATACTCGTCGTAATAATAAAAATAAAAGTAAATTTTGCAACCTGAAGTTGGGTTGGTTGACTCGGTATCTCAATAATAAAAACCAACAGCAACAAAAACTGATGAGATGGTCTTTCGTGCTGTTCGATTTTCTTGTTTTTGTAGAGGGTATATTAAATGAAAAGAAGGTGAAAATGAAGCAGAAGATACAAACATTGTGGTATTTTCGCATGAACAACAACGGCTAGAGTATTGCTAGCTGCTCAGGACAAACCAATAGATATAGATATACATTCATACGAATACATACAAACAAACAAGAATGAAAAGATGTGTATGTGTGTGTATGGTTGGATGGATGTTGATAATGTTTTCAACTTATTGTTACTGCTGTTGTTGTTTATTCTTTTTTTTTTCTGCTATAAACGTGACTTTGTTGCTTTATTAATATGATCATAAAAATTGTTTAACACTTTTGACGTGTTGGTATTTATTATTAATAATAAAAATAGGAGGCTTCTTTTACTTGTTTCTTGTATTTATTTAATTTTTTTTTTTTGTTATTTTGGCAATTCTTGGTCTTGTTGCAGGATGGTGTTCATATGCATGTGTGTAAGTGTCAAAAGTAATGTATCTATAGGATACATTTAATACAACATGTGTTTTAAGTATGTGTTGTTTTGCTAGTGCTGCTGTTGTTGTCGTATTATAAAAAATAATGTTGCTATTTTATTTTGTTGTTAAATGTTGGCACGTGTTTTAAGCATAAATCAACCAAATTGTTCACATACTCATACACTCACTCACTTTCGTACTCATACTCTGCAACACTTTAATATTTTTTTGAAGAATCATTTACAGTATTTACAATATGACGGAATTTATGCGAGTATTTTGTATTACAAATGAGTTTTTATTTATTATTTTAATAATATTCTGAGGCTTTATAGAAATTCAATAAAATAATGTTGGCTGTCATAAAAATTTTATGAAAATTGAGTTTCATTTATGTTTAATTTCTATCCTTTTAAGGACTAGACCATTCAAAATAAGATTTTATTACAGAATGGATGCTAACGAGCTAATTAAATTAATATTCAAAAGAAATCATAGGCGATTTCCGTTTAACATTATAAAATAAAATGCCTTAAGTGTAAGTATTTTTCAGGTTAAATTTTGTATTAAGTTAATACTATTAACCCACCCGGGACCAGAAAGAATAAAAATAGAAATATTTTTTTTTACTTTTTTCTGTCGAAGGTCATCCTTATATTGCTATTTTAAGCCAATTATGAAAGAGAAATTAGTAATTGACCTTATATCTCTTTCACGTATACGGGACACCGGTGTCCAAGATTATTTTTACATTTTTCTCAATTTAGAGCGTAATTTTGAGTTCACAGCTACAATAAATGGTTATTTCCAAAGAAAAATACAAGATTTTTTAAAATTTGATGACACTACAGCTAAAAAGGATAATATCCTGCGATATCCTTCAAAAACACTTTTTCCATTTTTCATCAAAAATGATCGATATACGTCAAAATAAAGTGTGTGGTGAAGTTATATCCATCAAAAGTCCAGATGTTTGGTTTTGTGCGTGAAAGGCATATGGAACCTAGAATCATACACAGACCGATCTTTAATGCAATTGATAGAGGAATGTTGGTTCCCTAAGGACTAGTTTTTGTCGAATTTCATTGCTACATATGATGAAAAACGCCATCTTGGTGTATTGCAATCCCGGAGTATAGAGGTGCTACCAATACCTCTAGTCTGCCGGGACTATAAACTGGTGATGATCAAATGTATCCTCGGCCTTTCCTTGGAATGACTTGACATGGGATCTAACTAGAGTAGCATATAATCTGGCACGGGTGGCCGGTTGCCCACAGAACCTAGTCCTAACCGGTCAATTGGTTGAGATTTCTTCGCGATCCACGTAGTGGCTGTGGTTTATACCCAAATTCACGGAGAATGTTGGTTTAAGGACTGATATATCCAAATGAAAAATATGTCTGGATTATCTCTCCGGTTCTGTTGAGATGGCAACAGGTTGACACTTGGTAGTTGCCTGTCATTCCGTAGATCGTTCTTTATGGTCTGACAATGGAACTGATGTAATTGGTGAACGATCGGGAAAGACTCCTATGCGCTATAGCAAAGTGCTTGTACATGGACCGGCTCAGCCATGTACAAAAATGCGACCTGAGTTCTTCATAGAAAGATTCAGTGTCGCGTGGTAGATCGTGAAATAAGACCGTCAAGACAGGTGTTCACGTTAAGCACTCGACATTCGTCTTAGAATCTTCTAAGGACCCCGAATATACATATATGCTTTGTGGAACTACGATCAATATTTCTATCTTTTTTGAATGTCTAAATAAAAATATAGTCATTTCTTTTAAGATTAGTTTAAACTTGATATAGATAATGCAGGTGGATAAACTTTATATAGTTCTGTATAAAGGTTATATCATCCGGTGTTAGATGTAATGTGTGAAATAATACCGCTTCCAAGGTTTTTGAAATGTTGTTGGATATAATTTTGTGATTGACTCGGAGTTTCACGGTAACCTCCACGTGCTTTTTAAACATATAGTTGTACTAAAATATTTCGTACAATTTCGTATATATTACGAAAGAATTTCTTTGTGAGAAACAACGAAGCATTTGTACAAAGTAGGAAATTTTTCGTATATATTAGGCATGTATTACTTTCAGTGTATGTAAATTATTTTTGGGATCTCTGGAGCCACCCATATAGTTAGTATGCATATGTATAACTTTAACTCTAGGAAAAGAATGTCTTTGTTTAAAAACTTTTGCAAATTATACAAACAAGATCATATTGACGTACACCAACTGATTTGTATTCCATATGAAATTCTTTAAAATTTCAAAAAACTCAAATACTACTTCCGTTAAATAAATTCATAAGATGTTATATAAAGTTTTCTCAAACATAGTAACAAAATCAATAGTATTATTTTTATAACCTTGTCGCGCACTCTACCAAAAATAACAAACCTAAGAAATATTCTATGTAATTTAAAATTTGTCAAATTTAGTGCCTACAAAAAAAGAATGAACAAAACACTGCACAAAGAAAAACCTAAGAAAACTTTCTTTCTTTAACGTTTTCTCGAGCAAACGAAGAAAAAACTGCTTAAACAGTCAACAAAGTTGACAGAAAATTGCAAAAGAAAAACGAAACCCGACAACAACTTTATAATCTACAAGCACGTAAAATTTTTTCACAAGACAACTAAAAATTGGGATAAGCTCTCTTAGTTGTACCAACAGGATACTGTAGCCTAGAAAAAAAATAACAGTAGAAAAATAAAAATGTTTAGCCTTCTAACCAACCTGCTCCTCTTAATATTCCTGGCAAAAGAAAACTTTGGAGGAACCTAATCAACACACACGAACGAAAAAGTTGTTGTAAAACTTATTTGAAGTGTTTTCTCTTTATGTTTTCTCTTTATGTTGCTGCTATTGTTGTTGTTATTTGCTCGTAATCTTATGTTTGTATTTGTGTATTTGATCAATGTCCTTTTTTCATATGCACAGCACGTACGAGACAAGCAAATTTAGTTTTAAAAAGAAAAATGAACGCAGAAAAAACAACAAAAAAAACCTGAACAATTTTTCTATATAGAGAAATTAAAGCTAATACAAAGGTCATTTTTACAATTATATACATATATAGATACAAACATATATCGAAGCAAGGAAACCAGTCAAATAAAAAATTATTTTATTAACCATTTTCCACTTTAAACAATTGTTTTTATATTATTCCTTTAGTTTGTTTAAACTGTTTACAATTGTTTTTCTTTTTTTAAATTTTTTGGCAATTTTTCCAATATTTCCTAAATATATTTTCCAACACAGAGGCATTTACTCTTCCATTGGTTTTTGATGCTTTCACTCAAACACACAATCGATATGTTGCTTCTGGCTTTTGTTTTTGGTTACATGTGTGTCTGTGTGTGAGAGAGTTATCGAAACGATTTCTTGTATGTGTTTGGGTTTATGTGTACGTCATGTTATGCGCGAAATTAAAATGTCATTTTGTCGGGTAAAATCTGGCTTATGCCAGAATAGAGTAAATCTTGCTTTAAGGCAATGTCTGTTTCAAGCCCATATTTACACATTCACTAGAGGAAGTGTTCAAGTTTAAACCCTGTAGTTTTTAGGTTAGGGATATATTTATTACTCTCGATAAGACTATATTTAAAAAGTCCTCTAAAGGATCTTCTTGTAATTTACTTTATTTCCTATATAATATGTCTGGCATTTTGATTCATTCTCTGTCTGAAGGTACTACCGGGTTTTATTCTTTTAGGGCGAATTTTAGTTTGTGTTGTTGTTGTGTGTGTGTGTGTGTGACTGCTGCTATTTTCAGTTTGGTTTTATACGATTTGTGTGGTTAAATTGCATACGCATTAATAACCCATTTAAAGTTCAATTTAATTTTGCTTAAATTTATTTTTCGCCCATAGATATTTTTGCCATAATTGAACATTTTATATTTTTAGGCAATCAAATTAACTAACGCGAGACTTAGTATGGCCTTAGTTAATTGTTGTGGATCAGTAGCATTTACTGTTTTTTGTAGGATAATATGACAGCATATAAGACTAGAGGTTTATGTTTTGGGCACTTTTGAATTTGGATAGTTGTAATAAACAAATTTTGATTTTAAAGAAGTTACAAAATATCTTTAAATATAATTATTTTAACAGAAACAAGTAATGTGAGAACTCTTAACTCCTCCAGAGTATCATCGATTAGAGAGTGAATGCTTTAAACGTTATCCTTTCACGAAGTTACTAGCAATACCCAGTGTGCTTCGTTACCCTAACCAACAAAACACATAATTTAACAAGTAAGAATGTACAGTCGGGCATGCCTGACCGTATAATACCCTTCACTAGTGCGTATGTTAAGAATGTGAAATATTTTTTAATAATGTATATTTACCTTAACTCCGAAATATTTTAAAAATTTATAGACAAAAACGAGTTTTTCTAAAAGAGGAGTTATGTGGGGACAAGGGTAAATATGGGCCAATTCTATGGATTTTGGTAGAGGGATTTATTTTTACATTAAAGTTATTTATGAAGAATTTTATCGAGATACTAGAGTTTATAAGAGAATTTTGACCTTAAAGTGATTTTCCGAAGGGGACTTCATAGGGGGGCTAGGATCAGATATAGACCAATCACTACGAAAATCGGGAGTATAAGTTTGACGTATATAAAACTACGATATGCCGATTTTTGTAGAGCTACTAGAACATTTAACATAATTATGAGCTCAAAAGCCCTATTCGGCGGTTAGGTTGTATGTGAGCTAGGTGAAATAATGGACCGATTTTAACCATTTTCAGTATGCTACGTCCCTGAGCCAAATTTTATCAAATTATCTCGACCTGTAGCGCACAAAGTTTATATGGACAAACAGACTTAATCGACTCAGAAAGCGATTTTGAGCCGATTGTTATACTTTAAGGTGGGTAGGACCAATATTTTTGGGTGTTACAAACATCAGCACAAACGCATAATACCCTCCTCACTATAGTGGTGTAGGGTATTAAACCACTTTAGGATTTTTTATATTTACTTTTTACGAGAAAAACCACTCTCATTTTTCAGATGTGTCATTGTATATGTATATTAGGCTCTATTAATTCATATGTGAGGTGCCATGCCCTCTATTGTTAATACGCCAATTTATTACTCACATATTTACATGAACGTCAAAGTTGTTCGTGCAAAATTCGAGGATTCTATCTCTAACAGTTTCCCAGATGTACGAATTTTGTCTTTAATTCCTATGAAGGGTGCCACGCCCACTATTGTTAGTTCGGCTCTTTTCCCCAAACTATTCATATGGGTTTCTATAATCCCCGTACAAATTTAGAGACTTCTAGCGCTAATATACGAATTTTCCCAGATATACGAATTTTTGTATTTAATTCCTATAGGAGATGTCACGCCTAGGATACTAAAATGGCTCCGACAGTATTTGAGACTTTAACTATTATATTTTCTTAGATTTACTGATATAATATTTTGTCCACAAATGTTCACATGGATGTTTAATTTGTTCACGAAGTTTGAAGACTCTAGCTATTGAAGTTTTGGAGATTTATTACTAATTTTATATGAGGGCATGGCATCTCGCCTACTTTTAATTCTGAAGTAAAAAGTAGCCTATAATTTCCATATATGGAAGATTGCGAAAATGTCGGTAATACAGACGGACAACTTTAAAACAAGTTAGCGATCAACAGGAAGTCATCTAATATCTGAAGTTGCTAACCATTTATATCAGAGAGATCTATGATCTATAAGTTCTCGTGTTTAAGGATACAAATTTCAAATATATTTCAAATCAGTTTAGTAACTGAAAGTATAACAATTATAAAAATAATAATTCGACAAAGTGTTGTCTGAGTGGAAATAAAAATTTAATATAATTGAAAAGACATTTTATTGGATCTGAGAACCTTAACTGTTTAAGTAAATTAATTAACTGTTTAAGTAAATTAAATAAATTCCTTAATTCTTCTCGCGCCCATTTTATTGGATCTGAGAACCTTAATACAAGACTGTTTAAGTAAAATAAATAAATTCCTGAATTCTTCTCGCGCCAATGTCGAAAAATTATATATGTTTGTATATCTGTAGCCAAAAACACTACAGACATTAAACAACCAGAGAAAATTACAATATTTAAAGACTTCTTTCCGTATTTGTAATTAATAGTTAATAAGTAGTTAAAAATAAAATGTATTACTAAAAAAAATCTATAAAAAAATAATACACCTTTATTTTTAATCTCCTACGCCTCCTACCAATTACAAAAAAATCCTAATTACTCCTGGGTATTAAAGTTCAAAATCTTTATTACAATTCCATTAAAATTATAACAAAATTACAAAACTCTGTAATTTAATGAAAAGAAAATACCAGAAAAGGAGAAAAGCCGTAAAATGTATACCTTTCTTAGCTCTCCTCACAAAAGCAAATATTTCCAACAAATCATGGTTACACTAACAAAAGTCAACGTTGAAAAAAAAAACCTACTAAAATATTCCTACAAAGTTGACTTTCTTATTTTTGGTCTTTCAAAACTAGCTGTTCATTTCGTAAAAAAGACTAAAAACAAAAAATCAACGCGTTTTTACAAAAAACAAAAGTTGGCATTGGTTGCTCTGTTCCTACATACAAACACCAGCCATACATACATAGTCATAGTGGTATGAAGGAGAAAGAAAAAAATAAAAACAGTATTTCAAGTGGAAAATTACTTTCACAGCTTTATGATGCGGAAATTATATGAAAAGTCATGATGCAACCACAAAAAATATCAACACACAAACACACACTCTTTTGCTTCTTCTTCAGAATGAGCAGCAAAAGAAATAAAACGCCAACCTCCAAATCAAAACGGAAAAGGAACTAAAAAAATTTAAGTAAAAAGCAAAGCCAAACCACAGTTAAAAGCAAACCAAACTCATTCTTATACTAGCTAATAAAACCCCTAAAAGTATACCCTATTAAAAGTAGCAAACATAAAAGAAATTCTCTCTGACACTCTTGTAATAATTTGAAATTTACAAAGTTTATGTATGTTTGAAGAAACTAAGTATGAGTAGTGAATGCCATGAATGAAAATATTTTCACTATTTTTAATGAGAAATTTGAAGAAAGTTAATGTCAGTTATTTAGCATTTCAAAGTATTTATGTTGATTTTGAACTATTATGCAGCATTTTTAATTAGTAATGGTGAACAAAAAGACAGCAAAAGTGCTAAATTCCTTTTAAACTTAAGGTTGTTTCAAAGGACCTTTTTCTTTGTTTTCAAGTACAGCCTGTTTTTATTTAAATAAAGCCTTTTAAAATAATATAAGTAAATCATTTTGTTTAAATATTTTGTTTTCTTTTCCTTGTGAAATGAACAGTAAATATGTAAAGAAATGCATAAAGTCTTTCATATGTATGTGCGTGTGTGTCAAAAGAGGACATTTAAGGATGCCAAGGCGAAACTAAGAGCAATTGCAAGTACAACTGAAACTACAATAAAACAAAAAGTGAAAGGTAACTTGTTATGACATTTACATTTACATGAAAGACAATGTTGTCGTTGTGTTCTAGACTTGAAAGTCATTTCATTTAATTCTTTTTTGTGCCTCTTGAATTTCACTGCAGACAAAACAAAACGTGTTTTTGAATCATCATCAGAAGCAGCAGCAGTTAGGTGAGGATAGTGGAAATAATTATGAAAAATGTTAAAAGAAATTGAAATCATTTTTGTTAGATCGCCCGAAATTGGCCTTAAAAATATCCTGCTACATTAAGTGTGATTTGGTGAATCTTTGAACATCTAAAAAGCAGAAATCGTTACTGACTTTACTGTCCCTTTACTTAACTTCCGAGATGCAAAAACATAATTTCAGTTTACAACCACGCAGGTGGGATGGCCTCTGTTGATTCGTCAACAGCACCTAGAAACGTAATCGGTAGACCGAAATACGAAGCCTCCCTCCCGAAGCCGAGAACTTGTTTTTACTCAATGAAAATACATTGTGGTAAATCTGGTATGAACAGAGTAAACCCTCAACATACCCGACAAGAAATGAAGATTCAAGGATATCACTTGTATAAGATACCTTGTATACATCACCATTCAATCAAACATACTTATCATTTATCCGACACACTTGAGAAAAACTTCCGACATCCACCCGCTATCCACACCAGCTCATTTCCAACGCTTAGTCCCAACAGCACCAAACTTAACCTGATTTATAGACTTTACCGTGTATCAGTCTTTTAACCAACATTCTCTTCCCATGAATTTGGGGTTAAATCACAGCCACCACGTGCAGGTATACTAAATGTCCACCAAAATCTGATCGAGAGCAAGATACAACGTTATCAGTGATCAGACTGTGTAGACTGGTAGAATATACTCGATGGAAAGTATTTATAGCTCAGTCATCCGATTCAACAAATTCTATTGCACCAAAATCGGTCTATCGTTTTTCGGTAGGATGGCACAATTACGACAAGCTTCTGAGCGGCTGCATTAACTCTACGCTGGTCATTATATCTTGTGCGAAACATATAGCCGTATTTTGGTCTTTACGTTTCTTGCAGACATGGAAATCATGGAAGCTTAATCAGACATACAGAGCAGGAAATTGAATCTGATCTGATTTGAGAGTTTATTTTATAAGTAATCCCTCGATTTATGGCAATATTCGCAACATTATGTCTAAAAGAATCATATCCTTTTGGTCTCCGAATGCCCTGGATTATATTTACACATACACAGCAATAACTTACATTGAAAAGTAAGGGGTTGAAATGCTAAAATTTACTTACACAATAGCATTAGTCATTATTTTGACAAAGGGAATGTCATTGGAAGCAAGTACTTACCATGATCGCTTACAAATAAGGAATTAAGTAAAAACTAGTTACTTAATTCCTTCTTGAGAAAAAATTGCCTAAAAAAACAATATTTGGCTAAAAAGTAAGTACTTACATAATATAGCATTTTACTTTACTCCTTCTAAGTAATGCAGAAGGTATATATAAGTCATTAAAAAGTAAGTTGTTGAGTAAGTATGCTCGGTATATTTTAGTTCTATATCCCCCTGAGACTTTGGCCTATTAGTCAATTTTCTTGGTAAATTATGTAGAAAAACGTTCATCTTTCTGGCCCACTGTCCCTCTTGGACTTGTTAATATATTGTCTAACATGTTGTAGTTGCATTGTAGCGTGTGTACTGCACTACCATTATTCAGTAGACATTTTTCTCTTTACCAAAACGTGGTAGACTTTTTTTGCACAAAAACAAAAACGAAAAAAAGTGGAACAGAGTTGTACATAGAGTCTGCATAGTTTTATGTAAAGTTGCTCCGTGTTTGTCTAAAAAACGGTTGGCTGTTCTTGCAGTTAATACAGAAACATGTACATACATATGTATGGATAACTGTGTGTTTTTGAATGATAAATGTACCCTACAAACATTTTCTATTGCGGAAGTTACCCGTGTGAAACTTCCAAACGTGCTAAAAGCTCGCCAGCGATGTTGCGGAAGTATAAGAATTCTTGTCACCAGTCGGGAAGAACTGATGCCGAGCTGGGGAACGTCTAAGAGTAACTTGGAAGATACTTCTGGAAGACCCGCAGAAGAAACTTCTAGATGACTCTTGGAAGTAAGGTATTGCCAAAGACTCTTCTAGATGTGACTAGGAAGTCACTTCTTGAAGTGACTACCTAGTATCCTCTAGAAGTGTTCCTATCTTATCTTCCAGAAGTTGAGTTTTCTCTTCTTCTAGAAGATGAGTTTTCTCTTCTTCCAGAAGAAGAGTATTATCTTCTTCTTGAAGATGAATATTCTCTTCTTCTAGAAGATGAGTATTCTCGTCTTCTAGAAGATGAGTTTTCTCTTTTTCTATTTGTATACTCACCAAAATAAAATCTATAAAAATAAATCTAAATAAAATGACATTTTATAGTTTTTATTGAATTAATTGAAATTAAAATAGTAGAAAATATAATTGATTTAACAACTAATCTAAAAAAAGTAATATATGTACATTAGACCGAAAATATTTTCGCTTAAGTGTTGTCCATTCGTGAGCTGGACAGTTTTAAAGAAAATATCGTATGGGAACACGATTCTTCATGTTAAATTCAATATTTTATCCAGCTTCAAAAAATCTTTGTTATGTTTTATAATGGTTCCCAAAATATTTCTAGTCTGTCGATGGCCGTTCGTGAGCTGAACCGGTTACAAAAAAGTCCCTTTTTAGTTATTTTGTTTTAAATTATACAGCATTTCTTAAACAATATATACAGTATGTGGTATCATTTGAAAGGTTTTTTGAAGCCAAGTCTAGTGGTGCGCAAAATTTGCAAAATTGTGCATATATTTCATTTTTCTTAGTAAAATCCTAACAATTTTAAATATTTTGGAATATGACAATTATAAGCAAACGGTTATTTATGATTAATACATCATTGGACGCGACTTTAAAATACCTTTTAAACGATACCCGTATTGGATATTTTGTTTCAAAACAAACAAAAATTTTAAAAAAATAGTTCCAAAATAACTTTTTTAAATTTGGTCCAGCGGTCACTTAAAATATTTTGGGAATCATCATAAAACAAAGCAAGGTAAATTTTGGGAGGGGTAACAAAAACACGTTTTTGCTTTCCATACAGAGTGAGTCGGTCTAATGTACATATGTATCAAAAATTTAGAATTATTACCTTATAATAAGATAATTTTCAGGGAATCTGTATTAATATTCCAACTGCTGACTGGTATACTTCCAAAAATTGTAAAACGTTGGACTCTAAAATATTTTTGTAGTTCTTCATCAATTTTATGATTAATCCATCAAATTGTAAGAGTTATATTATGGAACGCATTAATCCTTCAACGAAATAAACCAAAATAATCTTATAATTAATATTGAATATTTATTGAAATTACCAGTTATACTTTAGGAAGCAATAAAAATAGGATTCTCTCATGTCCAATACATTTACCACCAAAGTTTAAACGGTCAGATCCATTTTTTACATTTTCTGCAAATAATCGACATTTTTAATGGAACCACGTGATGAAATAAGACATATATAACTTACCAGATCCCTTTTTTATATTTTAATTCGGTTAGAAGTATTTTAATAGGGGTACAATATCAGCTACTGCTTTCTAAAAAATAAAATAATTAAAAATTAATTAATTTATTTATTTATTGTTTTGAATCAATAAAAACATTACCTTTCATGAACATTTTTCCAATAACTTGGAATTAAACCGTCTATAAAGATCTGAAATTACTAAGTCATGGATTATTTTTATACCCACCATCAAAAAAGATGGGGGGTATATTGATTTTGTCATTCCGTTTGTAACACATCGAAATATTGGTCATAGACCCACAAAAGTATATATATTCTGGGTCCTCATTAAATTCTAAGACGATCTAGCCATGTCTGTCCGTCCGTCCGTCTGTCTGTTGAAAGCACGATAGAGTCCGAATGGAAAGAGCTAGAGGGTTGAAATTTCACATAAATATTTCTTATAGGTAAGGTTTGTTTGGTATTGAAAATGGGCAATATCGGTCCACGTTTTCGGATAGCCCCCATACAATTGGCCCTCGAAAAGCAGCTTTAACAGCCATAACTTGTTTAAAAATACGAATATAGCGATGAAATTCGACATAAGTAAGTTTCTTGTGATCCAAAAATTTTATGAGGATCGGTCCATAATTGACCCTACCCCCCATATAAGGTCCCCTTCAGAAAATGACTTTAACGCTCATTACTGGCTTAAAAATTCTAGTATATAGATGAAATTCGTCATAAGTAAGTTTCATACGAGTCAAAATCTATCTAAAAAATGTTATGTTGATCGGTCCATGATTGACCCTACCCCCCATATAAGGTCCCCTTCAGAAAATTCCTTTAACGCTTATAACTGGCCTAATAATACGAATATATAGATGAAATTCGATATAAGTAAGTTTCATTCGAGTCAAACGAGGTTTGATGGTGGGTATATAAGATTCGGCATAGCCGAATATAACACTCTTACTTGTTTAAATTATTTACAGTCACTAACGATAGAAACACCTTAACGACCCTAAACGGGATATTGCTTTTGACACTAATATTGCAATACTATTTTTTGTTTGCTCTCTTCTAATACTTAGGTTCAATATCTTGGGAACGGCATGCTAAATATTAAGAATATTAGTATCATATGATAGGTCATAGAAAGACCTGGTGTTAATAACTAAAAAAGTACCTATAATTAGAATAATTAAATCCAAAGCTATATGAAAATTAATAAAATTGTATTTATTTAAGAAAGGTGGGTTTAAAACTATCTGGTTTCAATATTAAATATCTTATATGAGCAATTTCGTGTCGAGTGACCCAAGTCAAAAAATAATTTATGTATAAAACAGTAGTATTAATTTCAATATAATGATTCCAGACCTAAATGCGCAAATAGTTTTAAAAATATTGAAAGTTAAGATTTAACTCAAATAAATCTAAATATGTTAAAAATGCAATGTTCATCAAATGAAAGCCGAAATGTACAACTTAAAAAAGTCTTTAAATGCTTATACCTCCTAAACGAATTAAGAGAGAGTCGAAATTTAATATAAAAAAATTTTTAATTAAACATATTAGACTTTTTTAAACATAATGGAAATGGAAGCCGTTTAGAGTTGTTAACATATTCCTAAAATAGTATTTTAATATGACAACTTACTTTTTAATTTTATTTATATAATCCTTCCTTATACTTTTTGGTATATATTTAATACACTTCGCCAATTGAGAAAACCTTCTTAAATGTTTATTAACAGTTGATTTTTAACACAACACTGTCATATTGTTTTTTATTACTTAAGATTCACAATATTTTAATTACACTATTTTTCTATGAACATTAAATTCAATAACTCATTTAAGTTTTACGATGAATAATTAAAACTGAACATGACTGAACAAAACACAAAACATCACTGAACTTAGCAAAATTTCTGCATTATTTATTTTTATTTTTTTTTTCACGCTAAAAAATGGAGTATTTATATTTTTTTGTTTTTGTACTCTTCTTACTATCATCCGGAAGTAACCTAAAAGTATACTTCCAGACGGCGAAAACTAGAAATCAATGTATTTTGTTTTTGTAAAATGTGTGCTCTCGTCTGACAATTGTACAGAAGTGACTACAATCCACACTTCCAGATGAATAAACTACAACATTAATGTGAACACTCTTCAAACTGTCTTCCAGAAGTGACATAAACATACAAATCAAGAAGATACAAATTAGGAAACAATGTATTTTGTTATTGTAAAATGTGTGTTCTCACCCAGCTCTCATACAGAAGTCACTAAAACGTATACTTCCAGATGAAAAAAATTCAACAGGCATGGTTTTTTGTTTAAGCAAAATGGATGCACTCTTCTAACTATCATCCGGAAGTAACTTAAAAGTATATTTCTAGAAGACGAAAATTCGAAATCAATGTATTTTGTTTTTGTAAAATGTGCGTTCTCGTCTGACAATCGTCCAGAAGTGTTTCTGACGTGGCGTCTGGGGTGATGCGCAATAGTTTTCTCTTTTAAATGTTTGAAGGGTAATTTCTCTATTCTGTACCGTTACTTGTCTACACTAACACTATTGTATTGCAATTATCTGCCATGTTAAATTGGGAGAATATGCAAGAAACATGTTCGTTCATGTTCAAGTATCCAAGGCCCAGACTTATTGTTTGTACGATGAGAACGAGTAGTTGTAGTTGTTGCTGCTGTTGGCTTTGTAGATAGTTGTTATTTAGTGTAGAGTCTTGAGTTGTATCTGTTTAACTGCCTTATTTGCCTATTTACGGTCTTGAAATTTAGTTTTTTTTTTTCATTCTTATTATTCAATATAACTTTCAATGTAGGGAATGCATGAAGTCGCTTGTAATACTTACTACAAAGAAATGAGAAATTTATAAAAAGGGGTTTCTTGTTAGTCCCATCTTAAAAATGTTTTGTTTCCTCAAATTTTATCTAAAATTTTTAGAAACAATTGTTGGATCTGAATATTTTAAGAACGATGAACATAAATGAAAACTTATTCATATAGGGATCTTTAGATTCGTTTAGCTCTTATGAGATAAACATTTTTATATCCTGCTATACACTTACTCCGACAGCAGCCGTATTGTTTAGTCTAACAACAATTATATTTTGCACTTGAAATCTCATCATTTCAAAACAAAATGAAATTTCTTAATTGAAGTAGTTTTCTATACTAAGTACAAAAAAAAACTACAGCAGCAGTAACAATTGCGAAAAACTTTTTATTTACTTTTGTTTAAATTCCATTATATTCATCCAATATTTTCTATGGTCTCTAAGACGGGCATCATAAGTACTACTCGTAAATTTTTCTTTGCTGGTTATAAATATTTAAGTGTGATTTAAGTTTTGCAAGTGTAAAATTTTCGAAAAACTTTTAGCCTTAATTTGGTGGTTTTTAGTTTTAAATGAATGAATAAAATATAATTAGTTTCAAAGCCCATTAAATAGAATCTTTTTATAGTTGCCGAAAAAGTACTTAGTAGCTAAAAATAAAAGAGCAATAAATAGTTTTTGGACAAAGTTTGTGAGTAAAATAGTTTGAGAGCATTAAATCGAGCAACAATTGTTTGTAAATAATATAATAAGAATTTAATTGAATAAGGACATTTAAAAAAGAATTGTTTAAGTTTGTGTTATCAAAAATTGACCCAGCAGTTGAACGAGCTTTGTATAAAAAATACTGTTATCGATCGAGATAACAGTTTACTATAGAATATGCTGTTATCGATCGATATATGTAACAGTTTTCTTTAGAGAATTTTGTTATCGACCGATAATAGTTTTTTATAAAAAATTTGCTATGGATCGATAAAAAATTGCTATAGAAATCTTGTTATCGATCGAAAATAGTTTTCGATAAAAAAAATGTATCGGTCTATAATAGCTATACCCCACACCACTCTAGTGGGGAGGGTATTATATGTTTGTGCTGATGTTTGTAACACACAAAAATATTGGTTCTACACCCACCTTAAAGAATACCGATCGATTCAGAATCACTTTTTGAGTCGATTAAGACATGTCCGTCCGGCTGGCTGTCCATGTAAACCTTGTGCGCAAGGTACAGGCCGCAATTTTCAAGATAATTTGATGAAATGTGGACCACGTATGTTTTTTGACATAAGGACAAAGCCTTTTGAAATCGGTCAATTATTTCACCTAGCCCCCAAACAACCGTACCTCTCGATTTGAGCTTTTTATGCCATAATTACGTCAAATATACTATTATCTCTCTAAAAATTGGCACAAATAAGTTTTATATAAGTATAAATGACATAATCGCAATGAAACTTAACATAACTAACTATTATTTAAAAATATATCGTTTTCCCCAATTTAATGAGTATCGGCTCATGTTTGACCTATACTCCTATTTAGAAAATTTGTTTTTTATCAATAAATTGCTTAAATACTATGGAATTAAGGTAAAATTCAACAAAAAGGTAAAATTCAAGTTTCTTTATGAAAAATAAACATTTCTAACATATACTCATGGTTTAGGATATTATATGGTCGGCCATGTCCGACTATACTTTCCTACTTGTTTTCTACATAAAATTTTCAATATAAAATTTCCTATCGATCGATAATAGTTTTCTATAGAAAACTTGTTATATAAAATCTTTTATCGAATGATAGTTGTTTTCTCTAGAAATCTTTTTATCGATCGATAGGAGTTTTCAATAGAAAATCGCTCGCTAAAAGTTTTCTAAACATTTTTTTTTTTGTCGATCGATAATATTAAATTTATCTCCTCTAACGTTTTTTATGAAAAATTTGTTATCGATCGTAAACAGTTTTCTATACAAAATTTGCTATCGATCACAAACAGTTCTCCATACAAAAAATTTTTATTCATTAGCAGTTTTTTATAGAAAATTTTTTCTTCTATAGAAAGTTTTAAAATTTGTCGATCGCTTACAATATTTCATAGACTATTGTTTGTCTATTATAGTTTTCAATAGCTATTTTATTTTCGCAAAATTGTGACTAATAATAATAGCAATTTGTGTTTTTTATATTGACTTTAAATTCTCTATAAAATAATTTCAATATCCATAAATTTCGTACCTAAAACTTTTTAATCCACACATTCCAATTACTCGCTTACATATGAGAATATTTATTGTTTTAAAGAAAACCACAAAAATAATAAGTACTCGTATACATAGTTCCTAATTTCATTTACTTAAATTACTTGAAAACAATAAAGTTTCCTAGAAACCAAAAAGTACAAGAACTCACACTTACTACTACACACTCATTTGCCACAAATAAACAATTTTCTTTACAAAGTTTCCAAATCACTGAGTGGAAACAAAAAAAGATTTCCAAAAAATATATAAATGAAATTAAAAACTTAAATTACAAGTAACCGGTAGTGCTAAGGGACTGTTTAGGGCTTACAGGTTTAAAAGAATATTTGAACATATTTTTGGTTATAAAATTAAAGGTTGAATACACAGACAATTGGATTACGAATAGCAAATCTGTAGTTAGAAAAACTTCATCTAAAAATTAAATTCAAATAATAAAAAAATTGAACTATTTACTCAATAGGTTACTTGGAGACATTAAAGTGGCAATTTATTAAATTTTTAATTGATTTAAGATATTTAAAACAACCAATAAGGTAAGGAGTAAAATTCCACAAAACTTTGTCTAGAAGATACATTTAGTTACTGCTTAAAACTGCAGGGTTACCAACCAACCACAACACCCACACTTAATGATATCAAAATTTCACATGTTGATTAGAAACCTTAAACTTCTAAAACTTAAAAATTGTATTTAGAATATAACAAGGAAGTGGAGGGAGAAAAACAAAGAAATGCGGAATTGTAAGCAATTAACAGGGAGAAGGGAAACCTACAAAATGTTGTTTAAAGGTTAATCGTATCATTGATTTGACATGTGTTTTCACGCTAAAATAATATTGTTTCAAAGGAATTGTTGAAGAAAAAAAAACGAAATACTAAATTAAACAAGATATTAAATTACAATTACATTTTATGTTATGTATTATATACAATGTAATGTGTGAGTGTTTGTTTGTTTGGTTTTTAAAACATAACCTTTAACATATAACAATTCAAATTTTGAATACTGTCAGTTTTTCGCTTTAAACAATTTGTGAGTAAAGGGGAAGGAAAGCGAAAGATATATCAAATTATATAGCCCAAACTATAGGATTTGGACTACATCCTGCATATACTCGTTTATAGCCCAGAATATAGTCTAGTCTACAGGCCAGATTGTCTAAAGTCTAGTCGTATCTATAACCAGACTATAACCTAATCAATTCAGATTATAGTCTAGTCCACAGTCTAGATAGGATGTAGTCCAAAATACATATACTCGTTTATTGCCCAGAATATAGTCTAGTCTACAGGCCAGATAGTCTAAAGTCTAGTATTATCTATAACAAGACTATAACCTAATTAATTCTCCATAATATAGTATAGTCTATAGTCCAGATTATAGTCTATTCCACAGTCTAGATAGCAGTATAGTCTTAAGTCGTGTTTGTGGTATAGTCTATAGTCCAGACTGATATCTGGTATATTATCAGAACTATAGCCTAAATAGTCTACAGTCCAGGCAATTGTCTAGCCTGTATCTAAGATTCTTATTTAGTCTATTGTCCAACCAATAGTCTAGTCTGTAGAGTAGTCTATAGCATAGTATATAGTATTTGGTCTAGTATATAGTCCATTTTAGAGTTAAGCATATTAACTAATGTATTATCTATACGTCTGATTATAGTCTAACATATTGTCAAGATTTTGCGCTACTCCATATTCCAGACTTTAAAATATTGTTTAGAATAGACTATAGTCTGATTCAAGGTCTACATTATATTCTAGAATATCATCTACACTATAATTTATTGTCTATAATTTAAACTATAGACTATTTAACTGTCTGAAGTATAATCGAGTCTATAGTCCAGACTATAGTATAATCTAGACTACGCTTCTACGCTTTTTTGAAGTTCCTTTTTCGTTAGAATACTGTTTTGTAGAAAATGTTTATAAAAGGCAGTATGAAGAAGTTTTGGAATTTGAAACTTGTCTTTACTTCCCCCATTTTAAACTACAAATATGCAATTACATTTCTGTCTGTCCCTGTGTCTGCTTACTTAAGTGTAAATAATACTTGATTAACATAAACATTTGTTCTGTTTGACATTAGTTGTTATTGGAGTCGTTGTAGTTGATGATGTTGATTTTAGATAGTATTATTTAATTTTTTTTTTCTGTTTTTAATTTTAACCAACTTTATTGGTTTCAATTAAATTTAACTGCATGACACACCGCATAATGCAACGTAAATCAGTTAGTCAGTCGCACAAAGTTTTGTTTATTTAATAAAAACTTCTTTTTTCAGTAAACATTTTTGTTTAAATTTGATATTTTTAAATAAACATGCAACACATCATCAGCACGTCATCATTAACACAAAATTTACAAACCAGTGACAATTTCATTCTCCCCTTTGCAATAAATGTTCGCCGCACCAAAAAAAAAAAGAAGCGTGGAAAGAGTTTAAAACAATTCTACGAAAAAGTGGACATATCATAATAATAAATTCAAATTGATATTCATAAACGTATGCGAAACGTAATGCAAATATAAATATGAGTGAATACATACCATTGTGTGTGTCATACATCAACATAAATGTCATTAAGTCAGTCAAACGTCACAGTATTTACTCACCAGCTAAAGCAATTGAGGGGGAGCAATATTTACAAAAAAAAAGCAAAATCACACACATTTGGATTGGAACTATAATATGGTTACATGGTCATACGGTGACAGAAAGAGATGAGATTTTGATTTTCTGTGGTCAACCACACAATGACGTGTTGTGGTCAAAATTCTAGTTTTATTTTTGACCGCTCCCCTCATTTACATGTCAAACGTAATAGAAATACATACATAATGCAAAAAAAGGACTAAATCATTAAAACTACAAAAATACAACACAAAAGTTCTGCTGCATATACAACTACAAAAAAGAAAAACTTTATTCATCATTAAATTGACAATAATTCTCTGTAGAGTTTTTTCCACAAAACTAAATGTTATTATTGTTTAATTTCAAATTAAAGTATTTAAATTTAAAACTTAACCCCAAAAACCGCTTTAACCACATTGTCATGTTTTTTTCTCTTTTCAAAAGGAGAGGTTTTAGTTTTTTTTATTCTATATTTTATGGTTTATTTTAAATATATCTTCACATAAATCGTTATTGGCAGTTTTAAAAAAAATATCCATATTTTATATTTCAGTATTGTTTTTATACTCTGTGGTGGTATAAAATATATTATTCACAATTTCATTGTTTTTATTTTTTATATTTAAAAAAAAAAATGCCAACAAAAAATTGTTAAATTGTCACACCTTTATTTGCGAGCAAAAAGAAAAAAGGAAATAAAACTTCATTTCCTCGTTTGTTCTTGGTCCAACAATATGTATGTTTTCTCATATTTTATCCCCGTGTTAAATGGTGTGTGGTTTAACACATTTATCATATGAGATACAGACAAACATATGTACGTGTAGTAAAATACGAGGGTAGTTCTTCAGATATTATTATAGTCATTCTACACCCTTAACTAGACTATAGTGTGGACTAAAAGTTCGACTATAGTCTGGTCTATTGACTAGAATATAGACTGGACTATTGACATGACAATCGTTTGGATTTTTGACTACATTATCACCTAGACTATAGACTAAACTACCTTCGGGTCTATTGCCTAGACTATATTTTGAACACTATAGTAGACTGTATTCTAAAATATAGACTATACTAACGTTTAGACTATAGTTTACACTATGATCTGGACTATGGACTACTTTAACGTTTGGATTATTGACTAGACTATTATCTGGACAATTGACTAGACTTTAGTCTAAATTATAGATTATAATATGGACTATTGTCCACAGTATCTTCTAGATTATAGCCTACACTGTATCTTAAAGTATAGAATAGACTATAGTCTGGATTATTGACTAGATTGAAGTCTAGACTATGGACTAGATTTTTCACGAAAAATCCAATTTTTTACTTAAAATTAAATTTTTCAAAAAATCGTATTAACGCCATGATTATAATTATGTAAATAGTTAAACATCCCTCGGTGGATACTTCAACTAGAAGTAGTCCGTACGTATGCAAAATTTACATTATTGCCAACTGTACTTACGAACTCAAACCTAGTTTTTATTCAAGTTTATTTGAATGGGGATATGCATAGTATAAAAATATTATTACTGCGGATTTTATAACAAACCGCATATGTTTTTTTTCCTAGTCTTGTTCTTAATTTTTGTCTGAATATTATATAAAATATGTTTGTGATCATAATAAATAATGAAAAACTATTTTTATGGTACACCAAGGAGAAATTCTAGGTTTGTGTAATGGTTATAAAGAAATGCAACAAAAATATAATATTACCTCTATCTTAGAGTAATAATATGATGACAAGTTTAGTGGTGGGATTCTAAAAACATTTAAAAAAAAAGTAAGCATAAAAAAACTTAAAATATTTTTCCACGTCTATCCGTATGAGTATTATTTAAATTTAATATTAGTCATACGCCCTGATAACACACTAAAATCTGAATGTTATTCCGTAAGTATTACTACGGCTTTTTATCTATTAATAACGAAATTAATTTGACCCTAATCCCGTGTAAAATTCTTATATAAATATGTCAACCCAATATAACATACAGTTCCCTAAAACTATAATATTTCCTGCTTATCGATGTATATAAAATTATGCTAATAAGTAACTCATACTCTCACAAAATGAGTAGAAATCTTAATAAAAATAAACGAAAATCAACAAAAAGAAAATAAATAAACTGTTGCTGGTTTTTTTCCTTTAACATTCACTAAAATGCCATGAACTATTTCCATTATTCTTCATCATTGAAATGATAATGAAGAATAATCATTATCCAACCATGTTGCAAATACTATTACAAGTAACAAAAATAATCTTACAAGTGTAATAAGTAGAAACATCATAATAAAGAATGAATGCGGAAAAAGAAAATGAGCAAAAATAAGCAGATGAAAGAGATATTTTTTGAATTTTCCATTGACTTACCACATTTTAACTGAAGTAGAATTTATAGGTGCGCTGAAAAATACACAAAAATCTGTAATGAAACAAGAAATGAACAAATATATTAGTTGGGTGTAACAAAAGGATTTAAAAGAATGTTATAATAGAATATTGATAAATGTTTTTTTTTTTGCAAAAGGCTGGAATGTATAGTCTAGTCAAGTATATAGTCTAGTCTATAGTCTAATCTATAGTCTAGTCTATAGTCTAGTCTATAGTCTAGTCTATAGTCTAGTCCTATAGTCTAGTCCTATAGTCTAGTCTATAGTCTAGTCGATAGTCTAGTCTATAGGCTAGTCTATAGTGCTAGTCCTATAGTCTAGTCTATAGTCTAGTCTATAGTCCTAGTCATAGTCTAGTCTATAGTCTAGTCTATAGTCTAGTCTATAGTCCTAGGCTAGAGTCTAGTCCTATAGTCTAGTCTATAGCTAGTCTATAGTCTAGTCTATAGTCTACCTAGTCTATAGTCTAGTCTATAGTCTAGTCTATAGTCGAGTCTATAGGCTAGTCTATAGTCAGTCTATAGTCTTAGTCTATAGTCTAGTCTATAGTCTTGTCTATAGTCTAGTCCTATAGTCTAGTCTATAGTCTAGTCTATAGTCTACGTCTATAGTCGAGTCTATAGTCTAGTCTATAGTCTAGTCTATAGTTAGTATAGTAGTCTATAGTCTAGTCTAGTCTAGTCTATAGTCCCTAGTCCTATAGTCTAAGTCTATAGTCCTAGTCTATAGTCTAGGTCTATAGTCTAGTCTATAGTCTAGTCTATAGTCCTAGTCGATAGTCTAGTCTATAGTCCTAGTCTATAGTCTAGTCGATAGTCTAGTCTATAGTCCCTAGTCTTATGTCTAGTCTATAGGTCTAGGCTATAGTCTAGTCTATAGTCTAGTCTATAGTTAGTCTATAGTCTAGTCTATAGTCTAGTCTATAGTCTAGTCTATAGTCTAGTCTATAGTCTAGTCTATAGTCTAGTCTATAGTCTAGTCTATAGTCTAGTCTATAGTCTAGTCTATAGTCTAGTCTATAGTCTAGTCTATAGTCTAGTCATAGTCTAGTCTATAGTCTAGTCTATAGTCTAGTCTATAGTCTAGTCTATAGTCTAGTCTATAGTCTAGTCTATAGTCTAGTCTATAGTCTAGTCTATAGTCTATAGTCTAGTCTATAGTCTAGTCTAGTCTAGTCTATAGTCTAGTCTATAGTCTAGTCTATAGTCTAGTCTATAGTCTAGTCTATAGTCTAGTCTATAGTCTAGTCTATAGTCTAGTCTATAGTCTAGTCTATAGTCTAGTCTATAGTCTAGTCTATAGTCTAGTCTATAGTCTAGTCTATAGTCTAGTCTATAGTCTAGTCTATAGTCTAGTCTATAGTCTAGTCTATAGTCTAGTCTATAGTCTAGTCTATAGTCTAGTCTATAGTCTAGTCTATAGTCTAGTCTATAGTCTAGTCTATAGTCTAGTCTATAGTCTAGTCTATAGTCTAGTCTATAGTCTAGTCTATAGTCTAGTCTATAGTCTAGTCTATAGTCTAGTCTATAGTCTAGTCTATAGTCTAGTCTATAGTCTAGTCTATAGTCTAGTCTATAGTCTAGTCATAGTCTAGTCTATAGTCTAGTCTATAGTCTAGTCTATAGTCTAGTCTATAGTCTAGTCTATAGTCTAGTCTATAGTCTAGTCTATAGTCTAGTCTATAGTCTAGTCTATAGTCTAGTCTATAGTCTAGTCTATAGTCTAGTCTATAGTCTAGTCTATAGTCTAGTCTATAGTCTAGTCTATAGTCTAGTCTATAGTCTAGTCTATAGTCTAGTCTATAGTCTAGTCTATAGTCTAGTCTATAGTCTAGTCTATAGTCTAGTCTATAGTCTAGTCTATAGTCTAGTCTATAGTCTAGTCTATAGTCTAGTCTATAGTCTAGTCTATAGTCTAGTCTATAGTCTAGTCTATAGTCTAGTCTATAGTCTAGTCTATAGTCTAGTCTATAGTCTAGTCTATAGTCTAGTCTATAGTCTAGTCTATAGTCTAGTCTATAGTCTAGTCTATAGTCTAGTCTATAGTCTAGTCTAGTCTAGTCTATAGTCTAGTCTATAGTCTAGTCTATAGTCTAGTCTATAGTCTAGTCTATAGTCTAGTCTATAGTCTAGTCTATAGTCTAGTCTATAGTCTAGTCTATAGTCTAGTCTATAGTCTAGTCTATAGTCTAGTCTATAGTCTAGTCTATAGTCTAGTCTATAGTCTAGTCTATAGTCTAGTCTATAGTCTAGCTATAGTCTAGTCTATAGTCTAGTCTATAGTCTAGTCTATAGTCTAGTCTATAGTCTAGTCTATAGTCTAGTCTATAGTCTAGTCTATAGTCTAGTCTATAGTCTAGTCTATAGTCTAGTCTATAGTCTAGTCTATAGTCTAGTCTATAGTCTAGTCTATAGTCTAGTCTATAGTCTAGTCTATAGTCTAGTCTATAGTCTAGTCTATAGTCTAGTCTATAGTCTAGTCTATAGTCTAGTCTATAGTCTAGTCTATAGTCTAGTCTATCTATAGTCTAGTCTATAGTCTAGTCTATAGTCTAGTCTATAGTCTAGTCTATAGTCTAGTCTATAGTCTAGTCTATAGTCTAGTCTATAGTCTAGTCTATAGTCTAGTCTATAGTCTAGTCTATAGTCTAGTCTATAGTCTAGTCTATAGTCTAGTCTATAGTCTAGTCTATAGTCTAGTCTATAGTCTAGTCTATAGTCTAGTCTATAGTCTAGTCTATAGTCTAGTCTATAGTCTAGTCTATAGTCTAGTCTATAGTCTAGTCTATAGTCTAGTCTATAGTCTAGTCTATAGTCTAGTCTAGTCTATAGTCTAGTCTATAGTCTAGTCTATAGTCTAGTCTATAGTCTAGTCTATAGTCTAGTCTATAGTCTAGTCTATAGTCTAGTATAGTCTAGTCTATAGTCTAGTCTATAGTCTAGTCTATAGTCTAGTCTATAGTCTAGTCTATAGTCTAGTCTATAGTCTAGTCTATAGTCTAGTCTATAGTCTAGTCTATAGTCTAGTCTATAGTCTAGTCTATAGTCTAGTCTATAGTCTAGTCTATAGTCTAGTCTATAGTCTAGTCTATAGTCTAGTCTATAGTCTAGTCTATAGTCTAGTCTATAGTCTAGTCTATAGTCTAGTCTATAGTCTAGTCTATAGTCTAGTCTATAGTCTAGTCTATAGTCTAGTCTATAGTCTAGTCTATAGTCTAGTCTATAGTCTAGTCTATAGTCTAGTCTATAGTCTAGTCTATAGTCTAGTCTATAGTCTAGTCTATAGTCTAGTCTATAGTCTAGTCTAGTCTAGTCTATAGTCTAGTCTATAGTCTAGTCTATAGTCTAGTCTATAGTCTAGTCTATAGTCTAGTCTATAGTCTAGTCTATAGTCTAGTCTATAGTCTAGTCTATAGTCTAGTCTATAGTCTAGTCTATAGTCAGTATAGTCTAGTCTATAGTCTAGTCTATAGTCTAGTCTATAGTCCAGTCTATAGTCTAGTCTATAGTCTAGTCTATGGTCTAGTCTATAGTCTAGTCTATTGTCTAGTCTATAGTCTAGTCTATAGTCTAGGCTTGTCTAGTCTAGTCTAGTCTATCTATAGTAAAAATTTCCCTACCACGAATTCACTCTTTTTAAGCAATCTAATTTCTTTAAACCGAATAATGCAAAAATTTACCTTATTTTTCAACTATAAAATTAACAAACAGAACGAAAAAAGACAATCTCAAAAATAAAATGAAAATCCTCTAGTGTTATCTGGAGCAGAGCAAATTTATTCTATGAACCACATAAAAATGATGGAAACGATTTTCCTGTTAAATCTAAATTTTGTGTTTGTTTATCTCGTAAATTAAATCTGCCTTTTATAAGTGGGGCCTAGTTTTCGGTTGGAATTTTATTATTTTTTTTATATATTTTAAAAAAGAAAGAAAACTAAACAGTTTAAAACAAACAAAATAATTTTACGGTATTTGATTTAATACCTGCCCATTACAGGTAAAAGTGTATGAAAGAGAAAGGTAATACAAGTCATAAACCTTCATCCATTGTTAAATTTTCAAAAGAAATAAATATTATATAAAAAAAGAGAAAAGGTAAAATATGTTTGTAAATAAATAGTAAAAATGCTAATGAAATACGTGCTCAAGTTTAGATACATTTCACTTTACTTTTTTTTAAGAGTTTTGCAATAAAAAGTTTTTCGGTTTTTGGATTTTTTCCTTTTTTATTTAAATCATTTTTATTACATTTAAAAATTTTTGTGCATCGACATATTATGGTTTGTTTTCTGGAGGATTTAGGAAAATATTTATTTTATAAATGATTTCTTGTTAGTTTAAGAACCCAGTAGGGATTCAACAACAATTTTTAAATGTTTAAACAATTTATGTAAGAAACTTTTTAATAGTTTATTTTCTTAACATATAAATTAAAACGGTTATAATTCTATGCATCGTATATAGTCCATAAGATATGAATTCCCTTAAGATTTAGACTTAAACTTTCCTTTTGGGCTATAATCTGTGCCACTATTTGTTGTCCTTTAAACAATTTTAAGTTAAACTAAAATTTGATTAACTTAACTGTTATTTTGTTTCATTTCTTTATGTTGTTTTTTATTTTAATAGAGTTATTATTAAATGAAGGCAATAATAGAAAAATGTTTAAAAATACGTAGTTAAAAAAGAAAACATTTTCCATTTTCTTTCACTAAACAAATTTACCTTTATAGTCCTACCGCACCCTGAGGCTTTTTCCGTGATGATGATGATGACCTGACCTTTTTTATTTCTTTGTTGGACTTTTTTCTAGTCCATAGTTGTGTAACTTTTGTTTATTTTATGGTTTTGTACATGTTCCAGCTGTAGTAACACGTACGGGTTTTTTTTGAGAGAAAATATTTAACTTTTCAACTAAACAAACAACAATATAAAGCAATTGTTATTGTGTTGTTATTTTAAATGTGAAAGCGTATATTTTTTTAATGAAACGGAAAAATCAAGTGAAGATTTTTAAAAACTAAATGAAAACAAATTTTACATATTGTAATATAATAATAATGCTTTAATCGGATTCAGTTTAAAGAGATGAAGTAAACGTATATGTGAATATATGACTATTTGCAAAATTATATACTCATCATATATTTTGATTGTTTCAATCATCGAATTAATTGATTTTTTAGAAAAATTCGAACTAAACTGTTTAATTCATTTGATTAATAAATTAATTTATTTTAGATTTTATTTTTATTAAATGTTTAGTTCATTCAATTAATGAATTAATTAAATTTAAATTTTATTTTAATTATTGATGTTAATTGTTTTGATTATTTCATTAATTGAAAAGAAATTACAAAATTTATAATTGATTTCAGTTATTTTTCTGCATATAGGAACATTAAAATTTTCTTAAAAATAAATCATTAAATGAACAATTCAGAACAAATGTTCTTTTATTGTTAAAATAATACAACAATTAAAATAATAACTTATTATTATATTAAATATATCGTATGCCTGTTTTAATTACCATAAACAAAATAGAACTACTTAGGCATGTATGCTAATAGCTGTGATCGTCAACTTTAGCCATCAGAGGACGAGTGAGAACAGCTCACACGAATACAATTTAAAAACTAAAGCTTTTAGCTTAAAGTTATATGGGAAGGTGGCATTTTAGGGAGAACACTAGGAGGACATTTGTTAAGTTAATAGAGTATTCGTTGAACTTTTCATAGCCCTCATGTCCTAGAATGGCTTCCATGTGGTCGAACAATCTATTGTCTAAAATGGTTCGAATAGCTTTTGATAAAGCTTTTATGAAACTGTGTATGCTAGTGTAATATTCTCTTTGAGCCATTCACACTGACTTTTAGAAACAATTCAAATAAACAATGCCCAACAAATTGTTTGTTTAATAACACAAAAGAAAAAAAAAAAACAATAGAAATGAAATAAATAATTAAAATGAGCAAAACTGCCAATATACATGCGATTAAAACATAAATGAGGCTTGAGTGAGAAAAAAGGGTGGGTATTAATTTTTAAATTATTTTCGAGTTAAATAAAGTTAACTTTAAAAATAAATGAAGTTTAATTCTTAGTTTAATAAGAAAAAAGTTTCATTGGTTTATTGTCAATTTATCAAAGGTTTATAAGACAATTTTTATACCCTACACCACTTAAGTGGGGAGGGTATATTGGGTTTGTGCTGATGTTTGTAACATACAAAAATATTCGTCCTATACCCACCTTTAAATATACAAATCGGCTTAGAATCGTTTTCTGAGTCGATTAAGCGATGTCCTCCCGTCTGTCCGTCTGGCTGTCCATGTAAACCTTGTGCGCAAGATACAGGTCGCAGTTTTCAAGATAATTGGATGAAATTTGGCACAAACGATTTTTTGGCCCAAGGACGAAGCCTATTGAAAATGGTTAAAATCGGTGCATCATTTCACCTAGCCCCCATACAACAGAACACCCCGAAAAAAGCTTCTGAGCTCATAATTATGTTAAATATACCGGTATATCGATAAAAAACGCCACAACTAAGTTTTATACAAGTCTTGATGACCTTGCCAAATAGAGATCATAGAGATCGGGCCTCATGTGACCCTAGCTCCCATACAAAGTCCCCTTCAGAAAATTACTTGAATGCCCAAAATTAACTTATAAACACAAATAACGTGATGAAATAAATATTATATAAATATAAATATATTCACACAAATTTATCGGGCCTAGTCCATATATGCCCCTAGCCCCACATATAAAGCCTCTTTCAGAAAATTAGTTTTTCATCCATAAATTGCTTAAATGTATCGGAGCAAGGTAATATTGAAGATAAATGCCTTATTATGAAAAATAAATCACATTTAATATTCATAACTGGTGTAGGGTATCATATGGTCGGTCACGCCCGACTATACTTTCTTACTTGTTCATACTAAATTTGTTCTAGTATGAATATAACTGCTGAATATACACTGAAAATTAAAAGAAATTGTTAAATAGTTTAAGATCAAATTTTTCAATATCTTGGACCTTTGAAGAAAATATAATAAGAATCACACATATATGTTCAATATACTTCTAAACACTTTTTATGAGCTTCAAAAAATTACTTTTTTTAATTCCTCCTACAATCAAATTTTATCCTTTTACAATTTGAAAAGTTTTGATTTCTTCGTTTATTGGTATTTATTTTAATCTTTTAACAAGCAATTTTTCGCTACCAAAAAATAAAAACCCACATATAACAGATAATCCACATAACAATATAAAATCGAACAAACACACACTTGTTGTAACCAAAATTTTTATCAATAATAATAAGCGGCTTAACTATTATTACCCAGTATGAAATTATAAGAATGTCATTGTTAATATTTCAGCCAAAATGTAATATGTAATAAAAAAACTAACTGAAAGATAAGCTGTGGCAAAAGCCTTTTGTCAAGCCAACCAAAAAAAACCGGCAATAAGAAGAAAGAATCTTTTTAAAAAAAAATTATGTGCGAAAGTATAGCGACAACATACTGTTGCATGACAATAAACAGCGATAAAAGTCCATAAATTGCATGATTATGATTACAGGATCACCCTGCCTTTCTATGACTCTTTTTATATGAAACATACACCTACACAAGGAAAATCCTTAACATTTTTTTTTCTTTATGAATTTGTTAGCAGAAGAATTTGTTGCTACAAATAACTAACAAAAGGATTTATTTTGATATTTTTGCCCTTTGTAAGTCTCAAATCTAAGTAAACGGGACAAAATTAACGATTGTGTATAAAATTTTTGACTTAAGAATATAATAAATGATACAATTTCTTTTATATGACAAAGGCTAAAAACACAAACAGAACTCCCTCTTATTTCTATTTTTAAGGGACTCCCACTCTTTAGGCCAACATAAACCACTGACATTGAGCAGTCAAATTGGTTAAGAGGGAGAATTCAAAAGTGAATGTATTAAACCAAGTATATTGCTTAGTTTTTAAGTTTTAAATCGTTCAAATAACCCGGATTACTTTCTATCAAAAAAGTGAAATTCCTAATGGTTTGTAATAGTAATAGTTTCCCTTGACAACAAAACCAATACATTCTATTGATAACACGGTTCTAGAATGATCTAGAGACTTTTAAATTTAACCTCGTTAAAATGAAAACTATGAATAATAATAAAAGAAATGAAAAATTTTCATAACGCCACAATATGAAACAATCTAAAGTGGTTGCTCATACATGCAACACTTTTTTCTACGTTAAAATTTTTTTTTTATATTATTTTGACGGCCACTAAAAAAACAAAACAAACCTGAATAAAATATTATTACCAAAATATAAAAACGCAGAAATAAACAAAATATTTATAACAAAAAATAGCAACAAAAAAAAAACAAGTAGCTACTGCTGTTACCTTCTGGAAATGGCTTTAAATCACGCTAACAATGTAAATAATCTCAAAAACAAAGATACTTAAACAAAACCAAAACTTTAATTCATTGTACCGTTAACATGTTTGCTACTACAAGAGTCAAACTGATGCAGAGGTTATGGGTTGGGTTTTTACATTTTGTTTTTATTTCTTAGCAAAAAAAACATATAAAACACATAATTAGTGGCACGATTTTCAGACCGCACACGAACATATTATAACGAGAGCGAAAAAAAAGAAAAATGAAATTTGTAATATGAGAAAAATGCAAACCGGATATAATGAAAATTAAGTGAAAAGTCGCGCCAGACACATTAAATACGTCGTACTAGCATATACTACTCATATACACGCAGTTAAGGAGATACAAACAAACATTTATATATTCATTTATTTATTCTCTTACACAAATAATCACTTTTATATCCTTTGTTTTTTGTTTTGTTTATGTATTGTTAGCAGTGGTAGCTTGTCCTTGTATTCATTTTACTTTTTGTATGTTTAAATCCCTTAACCATCATAAAGTTTAATATTAGCGTCCATTAGTTACATTTTTATACACACATCATTAAAAACAACGAAAAACAAAGTTAAAAAATTAATATAACAATATATAAAAAAGAAAAGAACAAATTAAAACAAAACATTACTAAGAGCCTTATAGAGTGAAATACACTTAAATAGAATAGAAAGGCAACTTTGTTTAAGTATAAAGTTATTCGGGGAAGTTTTTTTTTGGAAAAAGGTCAGTGTTACTATTTAATTGACTTTAAATATTAAGCGATCAAACGGGTATTCTTTTAAAGAAAACTTTATGACTTTGCAAATCACAATGAACGTTTTTTTTTTCTTTAATTACACAGGCCAACAAAATTTAAAAAAGTTGAAACCCTTAGATCAAGTTATACATTTCTAAGGATTGAGCAAATCACCGGGCTGAATCTGTGATTTGAGATATCGTCTCCAGAAATTGCGACGATATAACAGCACCAAGACAACTTAACTTTAAAAAATGTTGTATGTCATCTGAAATTCCATTCTGTCAAATTTAAAATAAATACTTAACATTTGAAATACATATGTATCTATGTATCTTCTTTCTTCTTCGAGATATTTCCATCTAAAGCTTAAAAACTCATGGTTTTCGTTATATTCAAGGTATTTATACCCTACACTACTATAATGCAAAGGGTATGAATGTCGAAGTGCTTTACGTGAACACCTGCCCTGAGGGCCTAATTCCACGGTGGTCTTTTTCATCCACAGGGCCAGGTAGTAAAATGTAAACACCGGTTTATAGACCCGCAGACTGGAGGTACTGATAGCACCTCTTTACCCCCGGATTGAAATACACCAAAATGCGGGTCATAACATCAAGGAAACATGCCCTGGGGGAATGCTTTATAAATATTGTTTAAAACGAGCAAATATATAGGATCTAAGCCTACGAGAGGATGTTCTAATCGACTCAAAATCTCTTGCCGATTCGATTTAACGATGTCTGTCCGTCAATCCTTTAGAAAATTGTACTTTGGGTGGTCTATAGATAATTTTATACAAACCCTTTCGAGACTGATTACAACAATATATTGATATTAATAAGAGTATCAGGTTCACTATCGAAAGACGGTCTTAAAGGCAAATTATGGACCGAAATCTAAAGAATTGGAAAGAGTAATTAATGTCATAGAAATCATTCTTCTTGAATTTAATCTTAATATAATAATTTAGAAGCGACTTATAAAAAATAAACTAATTATCTTTAAGAACTTTCATATTGGGAAAGAGCCCGATTATAGAGCGATCATCAAAGAAATTTTGACAATATAGTACCCTATTACATCCCAGCAAAAACATACATTGAAAAGTAAGGGGTTAAACTGCTAAAATTTACTTACACAATAGCATTTTAAGTCATTATTTTAACATTGATGACATTGGAGACAAACTCTCACCACTTTCGCTAACAAATCACGAGTTATGTAACTACTTACTACGATCACCATCAAATAAGGAGTAATACTTTTAAGACAAATAAACAGCCTACAAGGATACGTTTAATGCGTCTACTATTAGTTTTCGCAATTTGTTTTTTTTTTTTTTCGTTAGTGTAAGAAACAAAATGTCAAAGGTAAACAGTGAGTACTTACATATATAGTTATTTGTAAGTTTTTACTAGACTACTTCCAATTAATGAAGACTGAATGCAATAGTCATTTTAAAGTAAGTTGTTGAGTAAGTACAAGACATTACCATGTTACGAGATAGCAATGGTTTCTGGATTGTAGTTATTATAATATTTATTTTAATCTTAATTCTCATTATTTTCCTAGCATCTACTAGTAAAAATAATTTTATATTTAAATTTATTTCTAACTATAAATTTTGTCTGGCAATAGAATTATACATTACATTACTCTCTATAATTTTCTATACATGCATATGTATTTCAGTTTCATTTTCTATTTGAAATTCCATTCAAATTCTCAACTCTAAATCCCAATCGTTACATATTGTATTACAGGATCAGTGGCAAAGCAAGGATGCCATCGATGATTTATTACTTAAACAACACAACAGGAATAAGATTTTGCTAAGAAATTGTAGAAAATATAGAAAATCGAAAGAAATGACAGCACATGCTAAGAAGATTTCGAACTGCTAGCAATTGCTTAAAGGGAATCAAAAAAGCGAATGTAAAAAGCAGGAGAGAGAAGATGACAAATGTTTTGAATATTATAATATTCTAACACACACGCACACATATGTTGTAACAAGTACGTGAATTTGTATTAATTAATTTTTTTTTTTTTTTTTGTAACACATAAACAAGTGAATTAAGGATACAACTACTCCTACGTATCCTTCCTTACTTATATTTTTAAACAAATCTGCATCCTTTATGTATATGTATGTATGTGTGTTGTGGAATATATTGACATTTCATGTATTTCAGTGTGAGAGTATGTATGTATGTATGAGTGAGTGTTCATGTCCTTTGTACGCTCCTTAGGCATGCATAAAGAATGATTGCTTTGAGTCTTAGTTTCAAGGTTTATTCAAACATATTTCTGCATATTCAATCATACGTGTTCTTCTTCCAACTCAATGCCAACCAAACAACCAAGGAACCAACATCCATGTAACAGTTGAAAACTCTCCATTAAGAAAGTCATGGTCCTTGTTTATATATATATATATTTATTTGTATGAATACTGTTGTGTATAGGGAGCAAAATGTGACGTGTTGCATATCAATTTTAAATTGAAATTCACTGTTTTCTTTACCCTAAAAAAGGGGAACTACTACAATGACAAACAGCTACCAAAGTTACAAATGGATATGAATATATACGAATAAGAAGAATATTAATGTAATAAAGACGATGAAATTTTCTTAAGGAAACTCATTCGTCAGGGAATTATATATTACTGAAATTATGCAAAATGTAAAAATATTTGTATAGTTTGTTTGCGGAAAAATGAAAACAAAAATATTTAATGCATATTTATTAAGCAAATGTGAGGATTAAAAGAAACTCGAAACTTTTTTTTTGAATCAAGAAAACACATTTGTCATTAAAACAAATAACTTTTGATAGAACCTACATTATTCCTTAAGGTCTACCAATAGTATTCCTTAGAAAAGCCCTAGTCCCTAGATTTTTGTAACTTTGTTTAAAATTAATTTATTGTCCAAAACTACTTTAATTGAAAATTCTTTTTTAACATTTGTGTTACATTTTAAAGTGTGTATGTATGTACGTACTCATATTGTAATAAAATTACATTCCAATTAAATTCTAACATGTCTTTATCTTCTATATATTTCCACTAAATTACTGTTCTAATTTGTAATATTGAAAATAAATGAGTATATGGTCCTTCTTAACATTACGTGACAAATGAACATTTATCGTAAAAACGGGAAACTTGCCCTCCCATACAGTTATAGCAAATGAAAAGAAAAAATAGCACATCTCATCTCTTCTCAATTTAAAAACAATTTCCGTTATTATAATTGACAGATGGAAAACATGTAAGATAAATATTCTGTTTTTTTGCTCATTTCCATGACCTTTTTTCGTAGGGACTTGTAGATACAAATGTGTAGTGTAGTCGGGTTGAAATGTTTGTCAATAAAAGAAATATTAATTTTGTATGTTGGCAGGTCAGGAAATAGTTTTAATAAAGTTTTAAATAAAAGCAAAAGGAAATTTTTATAAATTGCAAACAACATCATTTTTTATATAGAACAAATTATATTATTAATTGAAATAACTGTGTTACAAAATTTTAAATAACAATGTTATAATTTCCCAACAAAATCTTTACTTACTCGGTAAGTAAGCAAGAAATATTGAAGCAAAGTGTAAGTACTTACTTTTTGGATGAATAACTACTTATTTTTGTTCGACGATGACCAAAAAATAACAGGTTATAAATGTGCATACACAACTTTTCCGTATTTTAAACCGGTTCTACAATTATTTTTTATATTTATTTGTCTATTCTCTTACTTAATGCTTCATTAGCAAGTTATTTAATCATTCTATCTGAAATGGTTTGTAAAAATCAATACTTCTTTAAAAAAAACTTCTAATATCGACTAGGTAACTAATTCCTTGTTAGACATTCGCTCTAGACAATTGGCTGCAAATGCTATTCCAAAAAACTTCAGTAATGATATTAATAAGGCCCACTCATTACCAAGCAATGTATGAAATAACTACATTACCTACGATACTCATTACCAACGATTAATTTGAAAATATTTTACTGGATTGAAGTAACGAATTGAATCGGATACAATATTATTAGATTTTTTAACATTTTTACAAAATATATTTATTTAAAGTTTGTTGGCTATAACCTTTTCTCAACATATGGATTTCGCTCCTTAAGAACTACATTTCTCTTGAGGCCAAGAACGAATCAAGCCCCATTCGGATAATTTCTTCCTGGAGTGAAGCGATCGAAACAAATAGTAGTGGGATGAGACAAGTTCCGGACGATGTCATGATGGAATATTACACTTTCATGTCTGTCCGCACATTTTGAATTTTTGGCTCATTTGCCCGTTTTTCGGGCCAGAGTTCAGTAGCTCTTAATAGAATAGTCTTTTGATCCCACCAAATATTCTTAGATCCAGGGATATTTGTCTTTAATCAAAACAAACAAATTCACTTATACTGGATTTTTGAAAATTTGAATATTAAGGGTCTAAAAAAGGTAAAAAATAAGCGGATAGGTGTCTGATACTTTTTTAAATTCGGTCGTTTTAGAGCCAGTGAACATAAAAATAAAATTTTTAATTAATTCGTAAGCTATTGAAAAAATAAGAATATAAATTAAGTACTTTTTGGATATTCGTACGTTTAAGAGGTGAAAATTTTATCTATTTTTGGAATTTGTTTCATAAAATATTCTGTCCTATTTATTTACTTATATACATATATGAACACTTAATAAAATGGGAAATTTTGATTTTGATGTTAGTTTATAACTCCGATACCAAGTACTATTTTTGGTACATATAGCTCACAGTAAATGAGAAACTATAAAAGGGGAGTTTTTGGTTCTTCAAAAAGTATTTTTTGAGTTTTCCGGAATGTTGGACCTTGAAACATAAAACTAAAAAATCCGAGGCCTGAGTGAATGGAAATCTGCATGGAAGGAATTTTTGTTAATTTTTCGTTCTTCAACTGGTACTTTTAAATTTTTCTGCAATAATGAGCCTAGAAACATATAATCAGACATATGGAGCTTTTTTTCTTCAACTGTGATGTTGTTGATGAAGTGATCACTTTTTATGGATTAAAGCTCCTTTCTTCACATAAACAAAGGACTTCTGATACATTTCAAAGGATAACTCTACAACGATTTAACGCTCATCCACAAAATTCAATTCTCTATAAATCTATTCGTAAGATCGCTATACAAACTTCTTCTTAAAGCGGTTAAAACTATCAAAAAGATCATTAACAATCATAACAACCGTTATCTTCCTAGGATAATTTTATTTGATGAAAACTTGTATTTTAGTTTTTATTTTTGTTCAGAAACTGAATAAAAGAGAAATTATGCTTCTGATAAAAAAATATCAATATATTAGCTAATACAGCTAATAATGAAATCCTTTTCAAAAAAAACATTTCCTTCTTTTCCCTTTCTAAATATATTCCCTGTCAATCCAAATGCGATTTTTCACATATCGCTTTAATATTTTACACAACTTTATCACTATCCATTTGTTATCACTCTCACTCCACCCACCTAGTACTGCAACACACTTTAAAATTGTTTACACTTTTTTTGGGCTAAAATTTATTTTGTCGCTCCATGTTTGTTGCTATTGCAAATCTATATGGTCTGTCATACAAAACGAAATAAACTGACAAAGTTTATTTGTAAATTAATGGTTTGGAAATGTGTCTGTAAGTGACCCCCTTTTTTAACACATTTCAAATACAAATAAACAAACATAGAAAAAGGACATGGTAATAGAAGGATTCGTTTTCAATGATGAATGACATGTAGCTCTGTGAATGTATATATGTATTGATGATAACTGACGCACTTTTCACAATAACAGCAGAAAGTCGGCAGAGAGAGAGAGAGTACAAAACAAATATAAAGAAAAAATATACAATATAAACATGAAGGGTGCATACATCAAAACTAGATTTCATTATACAACAAATACATACAAACATATCCCCATAGTTCGGGAAGACTGGACCAAGTTAATGACTTTCAACGATACAGCCCTCTCTGGATTACTTAGGAACACTTTCCATTACTTGTAGACACTAATGTAAGGATTTCCAGACTTTTTATAGCAGTTTAACATTTAAGAAATACTGTATTAAAAGGGGTACTTTGTCTTTACACAAAACAACAGGACGATATCAAAATGTTGACACAAACACATACTTATACGTATGTATATGTAGTGTAAATACATAGAAATGTAATGCACGTAAATAATGAATATGTAGAGAGGGTAATGTGTGAGTGATGGTTAAGTTTATTACCTACTCTTGCCATATGCATGCAACACATTTGTATGTGTTGCAATGTAGTAAACTTCAACGATTTGTACACAAAACTCGTACTATGACATTTTTACTAACTACTCCATAATATTGTTGAGAGGGTGACAAGTGTGTCATTGTGTAACAGCTACAACAACAAACATTTTAAGGGTTTAAATATGTGTTTTTTTTAACATATTTCTTCTGCACGTTACCAGAACAGAAAGGAACAGAAATAAGTAAAAATATTAAGAGCAAATGTTGCTATTAGGATGTGGAGTTTAAAAAAAAAACAAGTATGTGCTGGTATTTACTTAACTTATCACATTGACATAATCTTAGAAATGTACGAGTAATGTCAGTAGTATTTTCTATTTTTCTTTACATTTGTATTAATATTATACCTCTAGTTTTCTTTCATTCACTTCATCTTGTTGTGGCACTTATTATCGTTATTACTTTTACCTTTTTTTTAAAAAATAAATGAAAACTTTAAGTTGTATATGACACGAGTATATTACCACATTAAAAGGAAATTCCTTTTTATATATTTTTTTCTTTTTTGCATTTTTCTTTTATTTTTGTAAAATTTCTACTTAATTCTTCAATATTTCCTAATATTGAACATTCTTTCTAGTCACGTTTTAGCTTACGCATGTATTAAAGATATTTCATACTCATAAGTCAAAGTACACTGCGAGAAATAATAAAGACAACTTTCTTTATTTCTGCCTTTTAAAAAGCAGTTTTTCAGATTTTTTAGAATCAAAGAAATTTTTTTTGAAAAACAAAAATTTTTTAGTGAAAAATTGGATTTTAGTTAAAAATTAAATTTTTATGGGAAAATTTAAGTTTTTAGTGAAAAATTTAGTTTTTAATGAACAATTTATATTTTAGTGAATAATTTAATTTTTATTGCAATAATTTTTTTTCCAATCTCCAACCCCCATATTTAGTTTCTCGGGGGCACATTTAATTTTTTTTAAATAACTCCTTAAATTTTCTTTCGGTGTTCCCTTCATGCATATTTCTTCAATTTATATCCCGTACACTACTATCATTAAACTAAAACTTTAACTATATTCAGTTTAAGAAAATATTAAAGTATTTTTTTCTTGTGCCTTAACGCTCTATGTCAATATCCTTTTGTAACCATACAAAAACAACAACAATAAACTCATACACGTAAATATTTAGCTTATATTTTTTCCGGTGAAATTCTCGTAATAAAGAAAAATATATGGAACGTTAAAACATACATACATATGCACATACGAATATGTTATGTTAGAAAATATATAAGTTTTGTTTTCTTGGTATTGTGCACACGAATACGTGTTTTATTAAGGCTGTTTTCCTGTTTGTCTAAATATAAGGATTAAGGAGAAAATGTCATTTCATACGTAAAAAAAGGAGACAAGCAGCTAAACCAGTAACTATTTTAGGAGTATTGAAACAAGCTAAAGAATTTGGGGGTTTATATTAAAATATTAGAAAATGAAATTGGATTTAATTGTTGTTTTTAATTTGATTAGGAATTCTACCTTAGACCTAACTCATATAGTCAAGTTTATAAGTCAAGTAATAATAAGTTCCTCAGTTCAATATTGTTTTATTTCTGTACTAGTCAAAAGCAAATTATTTTGATATTGTCAAATATTCGTTAAAAGTTACAAATCTGATAAGTTTTGACACAAATATTTTCAAATTATTATCACTTTATAAAACTCAAATTGTTAAATATTAAACTAGTTACTGGAAATTGCATTTTTTCTTCGACAATATTTAGTTAAAGTCTTCAAAACCACACAAAAGTACTAAAGAACTAAAATAAGTATATAACAGATACATACAATACTAAATACTTATAGGTATGTATATAATCGCTATTAAAGACACCAGCTACTTTTGTTTTAGTGCTTTTTATTTTCTTTGTACGAGTATTAAATGTTAAATAAAACAATGATTTGAACATGTTTTTATTACCCAAACATTGACAAATCTATCACTAACACCTGACACATACTAAGGAACTTAGTTAAATACCCAGCGGTTCGGGAAGAATGTTCCATTCCAATGAACTAGAACTAGAAATGAACTGAACTAGAACTGAACTAGAACTGAACTAGAACTGAACTAGAACTGAACTAGAACTGAACTAGAACTAAAACTGAACTGAACTAGAACTGAACTAGAACTGAACTAGAACTGAACTAGAACTGAACTAGAACTGAACTAGAACTGAACTAGAACTGAACTAGAACTGAACTAGAACTGAACTAGAACTGAACTAGAACTGAACTAGAACTGAACTAGAACTGAACTAGAACTGAACTAGAACTGAACTAGAATTGAACTAGAACTGTACTACAACTGAACTAGAATTGAACTAGAACGGAACTAGAACTGAACTAGCTAGAACTGAACTAGAACTGAACTAGAACTGACTAGAACTGAACTAGAACTAGAACTGAACTAGAACTGAACTAGAACTGAACTAGAACTGAACTAGAACTGAACTAGAACTGAACTAGAACTGAACTAGAACTGAACTAGAACTGACTAGAACTGAACTAGAACTGAACTAGAACTGAACTAGAACTGAACTAGAACTGAACTAGAACTGAACTAGAACTGAACTAGAACTGAACTAGAACTGAACTAGAACTGAACTAGAACTGAACTAGAACTGAACTAGAACTGAACTAGAACTGAACTAGAACTGAACTAGAACTGAACTAGAACTGAACTAGAACTGAACTAGAACTGAACTAGAACTGAACTAGAACTGAACTAGAACTGAACTAGAACTGAACTAGAACTGAACTAGAACTGAACTAGAACTGAACTAGAACTGAACTAGAACTGAACTAGAACTGAACTAGAACTGAATTAGAACTTAACTGGAACAGAACTAGAACTTAACTAGAACTGAACTAGAACTGAATTAGAACTTAACTGGAACAGAACTAGAACTTAACTAGAACGGAACTAGAACTGAAAACTGCTGGTACTTTCACTTACATACTAAAACACGTACTCCTGTATACAATTTATCCTTAAAACAAACTGTATTTGTATTTATAGTATTCTTTTGTTAGTCGTTGTATTTTAGTATAGTATACCTTTAGGCAATTTGACTCTAACTAAAATGCTTGTATTCTATGTAAAATTCTTTTGACGTTGTCTTTACTCTCCTACAGGTCACACCGAAAAACCAACAACAAAACAAACAGAAAAAAATAAAAAAATTTCAAGCTAGTTGCGTTTTCTTATCACGCATTGCTATTTATTCTTAATAGCCACCGTAAAATCAAGTTAAAAAACAAAACTTTTTCCGAACGTTTCTTGTTTTAGACATTTGGTTCCTGTAGTATGTATGTATAATGTATTTAGTATACAATCATGTTGGTTTCATATCCTATCGAAAAACAAGGATAATACTCAATTTTCTTTATGGTATCGTATGCATATCATGATCTGAAAATGTTGTTATTTTTTCTACAAGGATATTTGTGTATTTTTTTTTTCTAGGCTTAAAATAAATTGCCTAATTTATTCTAAAGAAAAAAACACAAATATACAGTTCAAAACAGTATGTAGGTATGTATATATATTGGTCAAACAGTGTTTGTATGTGTATGTTTTATTTTCCATTTGTTGGTTTATCCCTGGTCAGTTTATAAATGTTGTCAATTTTAATGTATATTTGAGGACATACACCGTTTCTTGTCCAGCCTGTTGTTTGGTCCGTAAGTTTGTATGTGTTGGTATTCCTTATTGTTTGTGTATATTAAGAAGTTTCCTGTGTATTGCATGTGTGTATTTATGAATAGTTTCCTATATTTAAGTCACGTGTTTTAACCATTGAATTCATTGGCATAGAAATCATCTGTTCAAGCGTTAAATTGTATACACGTGCGTCTGTATATGTGTTAAAAAACTTTGAATCTGATTTCGATTTTCATTTATTTTAGTTGTCCAGCTTAACTTCTTTTATTTTATTTGACTTATTTATAATATAAGAAAACATTTTATATTCTTATAATATCTAGAAATTATGCAGTGATTATTGTGAAATAAGAGTTTTGTAAAAAACTTTAGTTTTTTTTTGTATTCTTCAGGATTAAATCTATTAAAAAATCGGGAAATAACTTTTAAAAATTATGAACCCATAATATTAATTATTATATCCAGGATAAATGTTAAAAATATAGTTTTAAACTGAAACATATGAGTTAATAAAATTTCATTATCAAACTATGTTTTGTCAACTTTTAAACTGAAAACACAAACCACCAGCTGTTGTCAATTATTAAAGTTTAATTTTACATTTTAGTTAAAGGTTTATCTTAAACCATTTAAAAGACTATTTAAAATACAATTATTTAATGTCCCTCAAGGACCTTCACTCATTATGTTAATTTACTTTTCTACAGTTTTCAAAAACGACTCAACAAACATGAAAATGTTATAGGAGACAAGAAACCCAACCTAAAAAGTTAAACCGAAAAAAGAAGCAAACACAAGATGCAAAAACAAAATAAATCTGTCTGACACTCTCTGCACCAAGTAACACGAAGGAGAGTGGGTGGTTTGTGTCGGTCTTCTGGTTTCAAGAGAGTTGTGTTGAAGAGATAATATCGTAATTTAAGATTTATGTGACATTCAATGTTAATTGAGCCGATAAATTGTTAAATTTTCTTAATTTAAAATGTATACCCAACAAAAAAAAAGTAAATTCTACCAGGAAATATTTTACGTACATAAATATAATTTTAATAAACTAAAAGTCTACAAAGTCTTTATTTTTCTTTACAATTTCCACTGATTTAGTTTCAGTTTCATTTTGGTTTTCTTAAACTTCTTATACTTTGTTTTATAATTTAATTACTTTTTAAGTTAAGCCATAAATTAGCTTTAGACTCCTTTTTTTCTATTTTGCTTTTTTCATTTTGCCTCCTATTTAAATGTGTAACTAAATTTCATTTATATTTTCTTTCGTTTAGTTAAATGCTGTATGGTATTAACTAAATGAAGAAACGAATGTATAAAAGAAATATTTCTGTAGAAAAAATCAATGCCGTATAAGTTTTCTTATAGTATTACTTGTAAGGAAAATTCTATAGAAAAGAAATCTACTAAGAGTATAGTTTTCTTAAGAAAATAAAAACACCAACAGCGCTGATATCGCAAAAGTCCACAGCCAAAGTCTGTGTTATTTTCCTTGGTACAAGTTTTAAAATTATGCACTCGTTTACAGGCATTTACTAGACTTTAACTTCATCTGTTAGCCCCTGATGCCGCTTGCAGAACAAAGGTTTGCAATTTACTATGTTTACTATGTTATCAAGACTCTGTGTTTTGCTTTAGCTATTGCCATGGCGTTGGACCTCTAGAGGCATTTCTTGTTTATCTACTTGTTCTTGCACATTGTCCTGGTATGTCTATGTATTATTTTCTTAATATACAAACTACATTTCTATACAAAGAGAGAAAGCCAAAAGATAGTGAAAAATATTTTAGCATCTTTGTTATAAAGTCAACAAAATTACAACAAAAGGTTTTAAAGGATACATTTAGCAACAATAAATGAACAAATACATAAACATGGGCTCCTTGCAATATATGTTAAGAACATTCTTTTCTATTTCTTTCTTAAGGTTACTTATGGTAATAAAATTTTTTTTTTTTTTTTTTTTTGTAAATTTATAGTTAAATTATGTTAAATAATAGTAAATAAATTTATGAAGTTAAAAAATATTTGAAAAAAAAATAAATATTTTTCAAACGAAATAATTTAATTAAAAAGAACACTTCAAATTAAGTGGAAGTAAATAAACAATAGGTGACCTCGTCATTAGACTTGTCATCAAAAAAACCAAAAGATTTGTGTGCATACTAGCTAATAAACAAGTCAGTATGCTTGTCCATAGACTAGTAAGTAGACTAGTAAGTAGCCTAGTAAGTAGCCTAGTCCATAATCTAGTCAATAGACTTATCCAAAAACTCGGTAAAGACTTGTGCTTACATAACCACTTACTTTTCAATGACTATTGTAAATTGTCTGCATTACTTTTAAGCACTCTTATAATGACTTACATAAAATCAGATTACTAACGTATCTTTTGTTTGGATTTCTGTCATTTTATTTGCACATGACACATGGTAGTACATTTTAACTACCTATTTGTAAGTACTTAATTAAGTAGTTATTTGTTAATGAGCATGTAAGTGCTTACCTTGAATGTCATTACTTTATGAAAAGCTATCTTTTTAGTTTTTTTCTGGGATATTGGGAAGCAATCTAGAATTATAAGATTAAACATGATGGGTCCTGAGTGAATGAAAATCTAGAAAAACGCTTTTTAATACATTCTTTTTGAATCCTGTTAATAACTTTTAATTTTATTACAACGAAATATGACAAAATTTATAAAAATCAAACACTTATGTATTTGTTAAGCATAATTTTAAATTATGTTTTAAAAAGGCAAAAATTATCATTTTGTAAATCTTTTTCTTAGACCCATAAATTTGTAAATCATTGTCACTTTCGATGTTGCACAGTGGTATAGGAAAAAAAAAAGAGGGAAATAATTCGGTAACTTCTAAACCGTTAATCCGATTTTAATGAAATTTGGTATGCACAAAGAGGAGGTGTTGTCGAGTTTAGGTTTTGAATTTGGACCTTATAGGCCAACCAGGGGCCCGGCGGGGGGTCCTCAAATTAGGACACCTCGGCTATGTTAAATTTTTAAAACGATCCTATTTCTTCATTTGAGTTCCGATTTAAAAAAAAATTCGTATATAGAATCTCCTCATCGAGCACTATAAAAAATGTCGTCGTAGCAGTAAATTATCTCTTATAGTTTAGGAGATATTCGCATTTGAATATTAAAATTTTAAAATTTTTACCGTCCTTACTTTAGTTTTTTTGATAATAGCAGGTCCAAATATTTCCGATTTTCGCCATTTTTTTTTATTTGCTTAACAACAAGTTTATATACCAAGCAGTGAAAGAATTATGTAAAAATCATGACTGAGTCCAAAGTTATAGGCATTTAAATTTAAAAAATTAAAAAAAGGCGATTTTTTGTCATTTTTTTGGGAAAAAAGTATCTTTTTCTTTTTAAGTTATCTAAAAAGTTTCTAAGAAGATGTATATAGAATTTATACTTTTTGGAAAGCTGACTTTACATAAAATACGATAAATGAAACAAAACCTAAAAATTTTTGATACCGAGGGGACCAGGTCCATCCAAAAAAACCCTATTTTTTATGGAAAATTAAATTTTGAGCAAAAATTCTCAAATCGCATAGTCGATATCAAATTATAGTGACCTGTTTTATATGACCCAATAAGTTCTTAATCATTTTGTAACGGGTTTCGATAACCCCGCCCCTGGTATGGATATAATAGGCAAAAAACCAAAAAATCCCATTTTTGGGATTTTTTAAAACTTTTTGGGAATTCCGGGATTTCTAATAAGAAAATTCGAAATTTTTATTTAATTTTGGATTTTGAGTAAAAAAATCTACCTAACTGTAAAATTTCATCAAAAAATATTCATAAATAAAATTTTTATTGCAATTTGAAAAATTTGTATCTTCGCAAAAACTGAATAAAAAACATTTTTTAATTTTTTTTAAAAAAAGTATTCCGCGAATTTTTTAATTTTCAAAAATTATATACAGTTTTGAAAAATAGACAAAATTACCTTTCCATTGATATATAACATGCCTACCTAATGTTTTTTAAGTGACAAATTAATTAGGGAAAACTCAACATCTTTTAGAAAATTTACCTAGCACTATTATTTTCATCCATATATGTAACAAATTTAAGAGTTAACCTTATGGATGAAAATAATAGTGCTAGGCAAATTTTCTAAAAGATGTTGAGTTTTCCCTAATTAATTTGTCACTTAAAAAACATTAGGTAGGCATGTTATATATCAATGGAAAGGTAATTTTGTCTATTTTTCAAAACTGTATATAATTTTTGAAAATTAAAAAATTCGCGGAATACTTTTTTTAAAAAAAATTAAAAAATGTTTTTTATTCAGTTTTTGCGAAGATACAAATTTTTCAAATTGCAATAAAAATTTTATTTATGAATATTTTTTGATGAAATTTTACAGTTAGGTAGATTTTTTTACTCAAAATCCAAAATTAAATAAAAATTTCGAATTTTCTTATTAGAAATCCCGGAATTCCCAAAAAGTTTTAAAAAATCCCAAAAATGGGATTTTTTGGTTTTTTGCCTATTATATCCATACCAGGGGCGGGGTTATCGAAACCCGTTACAAAATGATTAAGAACTTATTGGGTCATATAAAACAGGTCACTATAATTTGATATCGACTATGCGATTTGAGAATTTTTGCTCAAAATTTAATTTTCCATAAAAAATAGGGTTTTTTTGGATGGACCTGGTCCCCTCGGTATCAAAAATTTTTAGGTTTTGTTTCATTTATCGTACTTTATGTAAAGTCAGCTTTCCAAAAAGTATAAATTCTATATACATCTTCTTAGAAACTTTTTAGATAACTTAAAAAGAAAAAGATACTTTTTTCCCAAAAAAATGACAAAAAATCGCCTTTTTTTAATTTTTTAAATTAAAATGCCTATAACTTTGGACTCAGTCATGATTTTTACATACTTCTTTCACTGCTTGATATATAAACTTGTTGTTAAGCGAATAAAACAAAATGGCGAAAATCGGGAATATTTGGACCTGCTATTATCAAAAAAAACTAAAGTAAGGACGGTAAAAATTTTAAAATTTTAATTTTCAAATGCGAATATCTCCTAAACTATAAGAGATAATTTACTGCTATGACAACATTTTTTATAGTGCTCGATGAGGAGATTCTATATACGAAATTTTTTTTAAATCGGAACTCAAATGAAGAAATAGGATCGTTTTAAAAATTTAACATAGCCGAGGTGTCCTAATTTGATGACCCCCCGCCGGGCCCCTGGTTGGCCTATAAGGTCCAAATTCAAAACCTAAACTCGACAACACCTCCTCTTTGTGCACACCAAATTTCATTAAAATCGGATTAACCGTTTAGAAGTTACCGAATTATTTCCCTCTTTTTTTTTTTCCTATACCACTGTGTGTTGTCGATGTCATTGTCGTTGTCGTCATTATCAGTTTTCTACAAGATAAACCAAATGTCAAAATAGCATTAGTGTAGTAATTTTGTGAGGATTAAAGCATCATTTGTGAGAAAAGCAAAGAAAAAGTTACATACATATTTACAAATGTTTGTATATTTTCAAATAAATGTAAGTTAACTGACAGAAGGACTGACGGAGAGTAAGAGAGAGAGGCAGCTGAACATAGATACATACATATGTATGTACTAAATGTATCTAAAATAGACACATCTTTGGATAGAAATTCATTCCTTAACATATAGATACTTACAGTTACAAAAAAAAAACGAAAATGTAACGCACATCTTTTGGTTTAGATAAGCACTCGAATAAAATGTTAATACAGCTGACACCCGTTTATCGGCGGTTATTAAAAATAACTTGCCAAAAAATTTCTTTCTTTTCTTAAATACGCTTTTTAATACAATAAGATTTTATATAGGACCGTTTTCACAGGCCTCAGTTTATTTATAAGAATATGTAATTCAGTTATATTTAAAATACATATTTGTATGTATTGTATATTCGAGTATGTGTGAAATTGCAGACGATTAGGTTTATTTTACACATAATATTTACCAGGATTAGTTAAAATGCCTTAAAAAAGAAACAAAACGAAATAAGGCAAGTAAAAGGATATCAACGAGATTACTTACAGACACACAAACATACATACATATATTGTCGATATTATTCTTGAAGATTAGATAAGTATGAAAGTGAGGAATTTATATTAAAATAAAGTTGAAAATTTTAGTTTAAAGAGTTATACAAGTAAAGAAAATTTGAGATTTTTCAACACTTTAACTCTTTAAAATATAGAAAAAAAATTAAAAAAACAAGTAAGAATTTATAGTTGGGCATGGCTGATCATATGTTACCCTACACCAGACATTAAGTTACAAATTTTGATTTGTTTAATAATGTATTTAATTTGATTTTTACCTTAATTTAGAAATATTTTAACAATTTGTTGACATAAAAGCTATTTTCTAAAAGGGGTGTTATATGAGGGTAGGGGGTCCTATCCTTATAAATTTTGGTAGAGGGATTTACGTCTACGTCAGTTATTTATGCAGAATATCATCGTGATATTAGTGTTTATAAGTGAATCAAGTCATTTTCTGAAGGGGATTTTGAATGGGGGATAGGGTCAAATGAGGACCGATCATTACGAAAATCTGCAGTATTATTAAGACTTATATAAAACTAAGTTTTCCCTATTTTTGAAGTGATACAAGAACATTTATCATATTTAAGTATGAGCTCAAAAGTCCTATTCGGGGGTTAGGGTTATATGGGGGCTATACGAAATAATGGAGCGATTTTAACCATTTTCAATTGGGTTAAAAGAAGAGTACGTGCACAATTTTATCAAATTATCTTGTAAATTGCGACTTGTAGAGTGCGCACAAACTTTACATGGACACACAGACAGACTGACGGACGGACATACGGACAGACAGACGGACAGACAGACAGATAGACATACAGATAGACATACAGACAGACGGAGGTACGGACAGACGGACATAGCTAAATCGTTTCAGAAAGTGATCCTGAGCCTTTTGGTATACTTTCAGATCAGGAATAGTATAATTAGTTTCTCTCTGCATTACATACGGACAGACAGACGGACGTACGGACAGACGGATATAGCTTCATCGTTTCAGAAAGTGATCCTGAGCCTTTTGGTATACTTTCAGATCAGGAATAGTATAACTAGTTTCTCTCTGAATTACCTTTCGTCAGGAAAATATGTAGTACATGAGACACAGTGAGAGCAATTTCTTAATTTTGATTGTCAATCTTCAAAGAAATTGTTAGATATAAATAGAGTTTCTAGTTTTGAAAATATTTAAACTAAACTTGTAAATTTTTTTTATAAATTTTCTTTAAAAATTTGTCTTTTTTAAGTAAAATTGTTAAATTAAAAAAAAAAACTTCATTTCTATTCTTTACCTATTTTTATATAAAAAACCTAAAAAATACTTCCTGTACCAAAAACCTATTCATTTATTTTTGCCTTATTTTTCCCAATGACAATTTTGGTATTCAACTATTTTCTGCTGTTAATCCAGTTAAATTGGAATTTAAGCCCTAAATGAAAATAAAAAAGAAACAAAAAACGAACAACCAAAAACATTTACACAAAAACAAGCCATACAACAACAGAAAATATTGTTGGTTTCTTCTGCTGGTAGTAGTTGTTGTTATTACTGTTTTCGTTGTCCTTTTTATTACATACGAGTAGATTTTGAATAACAAGGACTCTCTCATACCATTTTAATAAATATTTTCCTGGATTAACAAGCAATTTTCATACTCTATACAACAAGTTCTGTCACACAAGTACAAATAAAGGTTTATAAAATTACATATATTAATACAAAAACATATATATATACATACATATGTATGTACATATGTATAAACGCGTGGTAACTTTATTATAAAAAGGACATGTTTTGTAAAGTGGGGAAAATTTAAATTTTTACCAAAAATATGGTTTGTTTCAATAGAGGGAGAAGAGAAAGTTGGTTGGCCAATTGGCTTTTATTTTAAGAATTATCACATGAAACCTTCCCATATTATAGTTTGGGTACGATTTCAGTTCCAAATAAAATTCAGGAATTTGAGAAAAATTCAGTTTTAAAAGAGATACTTATTATCCTTGCTATATATCCTGCTGAACAATCCTCAAACTCAAAAATATAAATCGGATTTTAAACATTTAAAGTCAAGTTTAAATTATTTCCTTTTTTTTAATAAATAGTTAAAATAAAAATTTTTATCGCTTAGCTTTTTAAAAAGTATTATTGTTAGAATGATCTGACATATTTTCCACACTCGTTGACACATCACTAAATTAATTGAATCCATAAATGTTGTCAAGTTTTTATGAGCCCATATTTCCATTTCATTTCATTGCCGGTGATAAATTATGTCTGGCTGGTAGAGGAAAACAACAACAAAAACTTTATTAAAAACAGAAATAAAATTTTCATACAACAAGTTGGTAGTGTTTGAGGGATTCTGGAAAAATATTTAAAAACTGTTAAGCCAAAATGAGAATAAACATATTTTGAGTTTATGGGTGATTTAAAATATTAAAACAGTTTTAGCAAAAATAATAAAACCTGATGTTAATGATATTAAAAAAAGGTAGTTTTTGAATGAATTCTTTATTAAAATAAAAATTATGAAAATTATGGAATAGCAAATGTATTTATACATTTTAATACGAAGCCTTAAGGTAGGCTTTAATATTATTTTTAAATAAACTGCTTAATGTATGCAACATTTTTTGGACATAGTCTAATCATAACTAGAGCCCTTTTATGCAATATATTTTTTATTAAAATAGAAAATATTAAAAATTTTTAATAGAAAATCTTTTGATACATTTTAATACGAAGCCTTTAAGTAGACTTTAATATTATTTTTTGTGTACTACTAAAAGTATGCAACATTTTTTGGACATAGTCTAGTCATAACTAGAGTCCTTTTAAGCAATATTAAACTTATTATTATTATAGCAAATCTATTGATACATTTTAATACGAAGCCTTTAATAGGCTTTAATGTAATATTTTTGTGTACCACTAAAAGTATGCAACATTTTTTAAGCATAGTCTAGAGCCCTTTGAAGCAAAACAGATGCAGTTTTTGAAAGGTTAATTCTTAGATAAGAACAAGTCATTACCATGTTTTTGCTGTGTAATAATATCTCAAATTTATTCTTAAGACTTTAAAGACAGCTTCAACACAAATTCTTAAAAACTTTCATTTTAAGAACTCCCTCATGCCTTTCCAACCACAATTTTCACCCATTTCTAACCACTGCCCTGCATTTGATTTCCTAAAATTTTTTAAATCTTTTACAAATTAACTTTGCAACAAAACAACTACAAAAAATCCCTAAATCAAATTAATTTCCATGTCTACACTTTTCTTAAATCAAAATAAAACAAATTTGTTCTTCTCATTTCTTCTACAATCAAAACCATACAAACGCCACAAAAAGTTAAATCGAAATAAATTCATGCTGTCATCAAAAGTGTTAAACGTCTCTAAATTGTCTCTGGCGATACTGGCGAACTCCTCGCACAAAAAACCCCAAATTCTAATGGTTAAGTAAGTGGTAAATTTGTTACAAATTCAACAATCATTGGCTAAAATACAGAAGAAGAAAAAAAAAAACAATCTAAATGAACAAAATAACAATAGAATGTAGAATGTAGAATAATCCAGTTATAAGCTTATTTTGTGCTGTACATTACCACATTGTTAAATATGGTTTTTAGAGAGTTGAAAGCAGTAACTGTTTTTGTTTTATTTTATATGGAAAAAAGGGAGACAACTTGAATGCAATGTATATAATTTGGAAAGATATATAAGGTCTGAGGGAAAGGTAACTGGGATAGAACTTGTCCCGCGGCGGGTCTTTTAAGGTTAGAGAACGACAAAGAAGTCATTGGTGCAGTTTTACATGGTTAAGATATCTAAAAGAAGATATAGCAAAGATAAAAACTTTGTTTTAAAGCCGACTGTTAGGGCTTTCAGATGATATAACTAGATTTATAAACAAAGTTGTTTTTATGCTGTTATAACGTTTCAAATATGGTCAAAAATGACACCACATCTCGAAAACATGATGTGATAGAGAAACTCGAATTACATTCGATTTCTATACTTTCGAAAAGTACACTTTGGGCTCTGGGTTACAAATTTGTTGGTCTTTGAACATGCAAAACTCACTCACATTCCCCATAAATTTAAAACTTAAAACATACTTTATTAATATTAAAAAGTTCATTTTCTCTTCCAAACAATTTTAAGAAATTCTATCAAATTCTAGCAGCAAAAGAAAACACCAACATGTGCCATAAATTTGTTAAAAGATTTTCAGTTAAAATCCCTAAAACGCTTTCTAACATTAAAATATAAAAAAATATATTTATTTCTGCTAGAAATCCCACAACAACTCAAACGATGCCAATGAAAATCCACTTGTTCTTAAATACATGAGTAAAAAATAAAGTTAAATTTATATAAATTGTGGCTAAAAGACTCAAAAAGAAGTAAATTTGTGTTGTCTACTTCCTTCCAGCCAATAACACACAAGAAAATAAAAATAAATAAACTTTAAGTAGTGAAAACATCTAAACCCAAAGTGTTGAAATTATAGTCAAAGTATTTGTTTGGTTATTGTGGAGTTAAGTTCAGTTTAACCGAAAATATAAACCATACAGCAACAACAACATAAACAAGCCATAAATTATAATTTAGAAAATTGTAACCTACACAACGAAAGACAGACTCCCCAGCATACATATAAGCATTTTTTAGTAAGTTATTCCTTAACAACTTAAATTTTCTTTTGGACATCTTCCTTCTAAAAAAACCAAAGAAAACAATACCACCACCACAGGAGTGAGTAACAAATCTGACACTTGTAAGAAAAGTGTCTTGGAAAAAAACACTGTGTAAAAAAAGGGCAAAGTTGTAAAGCAAAGTATAAACACTTGTTAAGTGTTGAAAGTCTTTAAAAGTGATTTGTTTATTAATAAATTGCAATAAAAACAACAAAAAATATTATTATGATTTATTACTTACACCCACAACCAAAAAACAAAACCCAAATGTAGGAGAAGATTTTTATACTTGTTGTTGTTTATTGAAACTAATAAAGAAAACAGCATGTTAATGTCAAAAACTGAAGTACGGATGGAAAATTAGTTTGTAAATATATATACTTTTTTAACCGTACTTACTTAGTAGAAAATTGGTGTCAAGTTTTGACATTGACAGGTCAAGGTTAGAAAGGAAAACAAACTAATTTTCTAAAATTTTCTTACAAAAAAAAAAAGTTAAGACACATAAGCTTACTCTGATTGAAATGATACCACAATGTTCATATTTCAAGAACAGTTTTCTTATTTTGAGAGCGATTCATACTTGAATTTAGAACGTCATTAAAAAAATTTTAGCCAAAAAAATGTTTTTTCAAGAATTCTTGATTTGATTTTGATTCGTACTTGATTTTAGAAAAAAAAGTATCTTCCTATAGCCTGAAAGGAACTGAAACCATAATATTGTTTAGATATTTTAAATGGGCGAGCTGTGAGTTGCGAGTTGCCACGCACAAAATGGGAGCACAAACATTAGCGGGCGAGGCATCTCCCATATTAGTCAAATAACAGCTACAGACCATAGATACACATTTTGGTAAAAAATATGCAGTATAGCATTAGTGGGCGTGGCATATTCCATATTAATCAAATACTAAATTACGTATATATAACTGGGAGACTATATATATAGTGACCAAATTTTGTACTTGTAACTTAGGTATCGTATGCATTTTTAGGGGTAACATGGGCGGTCTATAATCAGTGGGCGTGGTATCTCCCATATTAATAAAATACTAAAATTTTTTTATGTGAGAAACTATAATAACTACACAGAGGGAAAAAGAAATATACACGCCTGATACCAAATTGACACCAAACTGTTTATAATTTTTCAATACCATCCGTTGTCAAAGTATATACATACGTACGACAACACTATGTAATGTTGACAACATTGCAACAATTCTTTGTCGAAATCTAAATTTTATACACATCCGTTGTCTAAATGTTAAAAAAAGAGGTAAGCTCACTATTGGCAACGGATTGTTTGTCAATTTTAGACATCGGATATATATAAAATTTAGATTTCGACAACGAATTGTTGCATTGTTGACAACGTTGCGTTGTGCTGTCGTACGTATGTATATACTTTGACAACGGATGTTATTGAATAATTATAAACTCTTTGGGGTCAATTTGATACCAGACGTGTATATTTCCTTTTCCCTCTGTGTATAGTCCTCAAATTTTGCACTGTTAACTTTGACATCGTTACGAACAGTTAGTGGGAAACTATTACAGCTAGAGTCATCAATTTTTGTGTTAGTATATTTGTATGAATATAAAAATTTAGGACGGAAGTATTAAATATATAGTGTGCGTGGCATATCCATATGAATAAGATACTAAAATTCGTTTATCTGGGAAATTATAACATCTACAGTTACCACATTTTGTACATCAATATGAATATTTAAAACTAAAATGGGCGCATCACCAATAGAGGGCACTGTTGCACATGAAAACATACAAAGCTGTTGTCAGCCTTATAAATTACTAGCTATACCCAGTCTGCTTTGCTACTCTAAAAGCAAAAAAACCCACTTACACATGGGAGATGCCACTAAAATTATTGCAAGTTCGCCAATTTAATGTAAGCTATGAAAAATGTAAATAATATTGTATTTTATTGGGGACAATCCCCCCATTGAAAGTCCACCCATTTTTCTCTAAATATTCACATGAATGTCAAAGTTCTTCAAGTAAAATTTGAAGATTCTAACTTCTACAGTATCTCAGATATACACATTTTTCTATATAATTCATATGGGGGTTCCAAGCAGCCAACATGAAAAGGGGAAAAGCTATTTCCCCCTAAATGTTCAGATGAATATGAAAGTCCTTTATGTAAAATTTTAGGAATCTAGTTCTATTAGTTTGTAAGATAAAATATTTTGTTGTATTTAATTCATATGAGAGGTGCCGCTCCCCCCATTGATAGTCCGCCAATTTATTAGCCAAAATATTTACATGGATGCTAAAGTTCTTCGTGCAAAATTTGAAGTTTTTAACTCTAATAGTTTCTAAGATAAACAAATTTGTGTATTTATGGGAGGTGCCACGCCCCTGCTGCTAGTTCGCCCACTTTTTATCCTCACTAATCATACTGAGACTTATGTGGCTCCGACCGAATTTGTGGGCTCTAACTGTTACATTTTTCGATATATAGTGATTTAATATTTTCTTAATATGGAAGGTGCCACGCCTACTATAGTCATTCCGCCCATTTTGTCCAAAAATATTCTTATGGATGTCAAAGTTGTCCGTGCAAAATTTGAGGACTCTAATTGTACCAGTTTCCAAGATATATGACTTTTAATAGTTATTTAATAAGTAGGCATGGCACCTCGCCTACTTGAAAGGTATATACAGGAGGGTACTTCGAACATATTTATATTTTATATCCGTTTAAAGAAGATCCACCTTTGGCCCCTCTGACAATACTAAAGTTAGAATGGTCCAGGTTGCGGAATCTCAAAACGTTCAGTAAGAAATTTAATGCCAAAATACTTAAAAGACAGGCAGGCTTTTACCGTTCTTGTATCTGTATGAACTTTTTCTGTTGATATTTTAAAAACCTCACTTTCAAAATTAGTATTAAATTTGAGAACATGTAAATCCACTTTGAATCAATATTCTATGAAAGATTCGATCAAAAATTAAGATGTCAACTACACTTTATTATTCACATTTTATTTAGGTAAAAATCAATAGCGAAAAACTTTAGCATCTGTTTAAAAAGACCTGATAATTCTACTCATTATAAAATATTGATAACATATGCAACTTAAACCGCACAATAAGCAGTCACGTTTTTAAACATAGTAAACAACCAGAAATTGCAGACTTGGAAAAAAAAATATATATATATACAAAAACAATTTTCAAAGAATCCAATAATAAGTACTAAATCTTACAATACTCTCAGACACATACTCCAAAATAAAATATAATAGTAGACTTAAGACTCAGCTGTTGGTTGACAACAACAAAACATTATAATAAATAGAAAAAGTTGTTTTTTTTTTTTTGCAACATTCTTTGAAAAAACATAGAAAGGAAAAAAATACAAACAATACAAATGTTTTATATTTTACAAAGACTTTTTTCAAAGCCTTCATGTTTTCGAACAGGGAGAAAAAAAAAACAACTATAAAAACTGATTTAACGCTTTAATGATTTTTCATGTTTAAACAACAAAACTCTCATTTCCAGACACCCACACAAATAATACATAGAGTTCAAAACCATTTTCAACACAACAACCGAATGAAATCAAAAGTGTTGAAATTCAAAACAACAACGGAAGTTTTATACACTCATTTATATAGTCAGTCAACAGCAACAACTATAACACATACTCACGCTCATACCGGAAGTGAAAGAGAGAAAGATTGTTGTTACAAATAAACAAACAAATAAAATACTACTTTCAGGGTCGGTCGTCGGTATTGCAAAACAATGACAATTTATTTTGAATAAAACAGTAAAAATAACAGGGAAAAAGTCATTGTACTTCTTTCCAACAATAACAACAACAACATTTATGCAAAAAATAATAAAAAAAAATAGACACACAAGTTAAAAGAGAAAAAGTCACAGCTGCTAAATGTCTGTTTAAATAAATGTCTCTACGGCATTGTACAGTATATACATACATACATGGCTCACATTAATTCATATATCACTATGAGTGAGTGTGTGTTTTTTTTAAAGCAATTCTGAAATATAAAACATATAATGCATTTTTCAAAAAAGGTACAATAAATTATTTTATTTTTTATTTTTTGTAAATACTCGTACGTTATTTTTTGTAATTTTTTTTTTTGCTTACTTTTCTGGTGTCTTAAATAAAGTAACAAATATTGTAAAAAGGACGAAATGTTACACATGTGGCTTTTATTATACCGTTTCGTGTTTGCATATAAGGAAATTGCAATTTCCTAGAAACGTGTCTCAGGATTAATATTAAAGGTTTTCCTTAAGATATATTTAAAAATTATGCAAATGTTAAGATTTTCCCTTAGAAACTCTTGTAGACACATTTGTATGTTGAATTCATTATTGAAAATAGAAAAAAAATTAAAAAAAAAACAAGCAAGAATTTATAGTAGGTCATAGCCGTCCATATCATACCCTACACCAGTCATTATGTTAAAAATTTTGATTATTTCTTTAATAATAAAGTATTTAACTTAATTCTTACCTTAATTGAGAAATAATTTAACAATTTATTGACAGAAAAGGGATTTTCTAAATGAGGGGTTATATGGGGGCAGGGTGTTAATATGGTCCTAGCCTTATAAATTTTGGCAGAAGGATTTACGTCTACATTAGTTATTTATGCAGAATATCATCATGATATTGGTGTTTATAAGTGAATTTTGACCATCAAGTCATTTTCTGAAGGGGGCTTTGTAAGGGGGATAGGGTCAAATGAGGCCCGATCATTGCGAAAATCAGCAGTAACATTAAGACTTATATAAAACTAAATTTTGAAATGATACAAGAACATTTAACATATTTATGAGCTCAAAAGTCCTATTCGGGGGAGTACGGTTGTATGGGGGCTATACGAAATTATGGACCAATTTTAACCATTTTCAATAGGCATAAGAAGAGTATGTGCCAAATTTCATCAAATTATCTTGAAAATTGCGAGCTGCAGAGTGCGCACAAGGTTTACATGGACACACAGACGGACAGGCATACGGACGGTCGGAAGGACAGACGGTGGGTGTAGGACCAATATTTTTGGGTTTTACAAACATCAGCACAAACGTATAATAAATACCCTCCCCACTATAATGGTGTAGGGTATACAAATATTTTTATATAAAAAATATGAAAATTACAAGTAAGAGCGATTTTGAAATAAAAATATTTTTAAATACTTTCAATATTTAAACTATATTTTTGGAAATTGATATATATAATATTTGTTTAGCCGATACTAGAGTTTTTTTTATAATTATGATGAACTTTTGGATTTCTCTTACAAATAACTTATGAAGAAAAAAATATCATAATATCAATGACAGGTTAGAAAGAGGACCATAGACCGTGGGGGCACATCTTCAAAAACCTTTTAGATAACAAGAAAAATCAAATATTTTTAGCATTTATATACATTCATTGATCATGGATCATTCTTCAAGAGCAACTCCCCCTGGGCACCAAGCGCCATATACAAGATTCTTTACAATAATGTAAAGAAAACTTGATGGTGCTGTTTGCCAGATGGGCTCATAATGGAGCAGTGGTAGGATCATTAAATCCAGTAGGTTGACTCTAATGAAAGCAAAACGAGAAGCCACTAAAAATGAATTATTCCGTGGTTAGTATCATGGTACGTATTTTTACTGGACACTCAAATTTAGAGAAATAACAATTTGATAAACGAATTCAAACTAAAGGAACACTTTCTCCGTAATTTTCAGGCTTTCGAAGAACTAAGATTCAAAAATCTTGGAAACGATGTTATTCCATATGTTACATACCTCAGGCTCGAAAGATTTTAACTGAACATTGAACCATAACTACTTTTATAAAACACTGTAAAAAATGTTCGTGAAAATGAGCATACAACAGACCCGATAGTGGCCTAGAAGTATTTTTTGGGTGTACTACCTATAGTTAAACTCTGCCGTAACTAGAAACTTTTTCAAAAAATAACAATTTTCTAATCTGCTTTTGACCCTAGCAACACCCTATAAAGATTTTCTTCCCAAAACAAGCAAATTGCTAAATAAATTTTCTCTTACTCAAACAAAAAAAAAATCACCAACTTGAATAATTTTCTCCCAAGTGGTTTCTTATTAAACCTGCCATTTATAAGCAACATTTAAAAGTTTTTCCTACTTTTATAACAACATTAATTCAATCCTTAAACATCAGCAACAACGACATGAGATGATGACATTTTAAAACTTTCTAGCAAACAACAACGTTCAATATAAAAACCAACAAGCCAGCACAACATTTAACTGCAACTAGCAACATGAACAACAACAACACAAACTTGCAACACAACAAAACACTATAAAAAAAGTTTATATTTGGAAATTTTTATTTAAGTCTTCAACTTTGCCAAAACTAAAACAATCAAATGTTTATGCAAATGAAAATGTATCCAACCGATTTAAGAGTGCAACTGAATTTTTAAAACTTTTTCAACAACAACAAAATTTACTAAAAAAACACAAATATATTCGGGGTAAAATAGTTTCAACAACATTGTCACACAAAATCCTATAAATGTAGCAGTAGTTGTTTTTTATGCAACGAGTTTTCTGAATTTAGAGAAAAAAAGGGTTGCTAAGGCGAAATCTTCCTAAAAGTGGGGCGTTTTTATATAGGGGGTTTGTAGAAAGACTAGTTCAATATGTTTTATTTAAAGTTAAAAATAAAGTGAATATTCTGGGACTGACTCGTTTTCATATGTAGATTTTTACGGTTTATTATGCTTTTGTATGTTTATTTTGTTGCATGTGTGTGTGTTTTTTATGTATTTTTAACAAAATGTTACTAATTTTCTAACAAACAGGAAACGGAAGTGTATATACGACTACTTCAATGTGTTTTTTGTGGTAGTTATTTTTATTTTGTTATATGCAACTATCATGTGAGGAAGGGTGGGTTGATTGGGAAGAAATTTTAACTATATTTAAACAAAATTAATTCATAAAAGAAAAATCCTTTGCAAAGCTTTGTATAAAGACTTTAAATGAGAATCCGTTTATAGAGAAGCCTTTAGGGGAAGAAGCTACTGTACTGAAAAAGCTTTTACAGTAGCAAACGAATATTATGGGGTTAAAATATTCCAAGGCAAAAATATTTTTGCTCGAAACCTTTTTACTGAAAAAGCTTGTTGTTGAAAAAAGCATTTTATTAAAAATGTTGTTATTGAAAAAGCTTTTTGTTAAAATGCTTGTAATTGAAAAAAACTTTTTAAAGATTTTTATTAAAAGTATTTTTTATCGTCAGATATTCTATTAAAAAGGTTTCTATTGCAAAAAACTGTTATTGCAAAGTCTTTGCATTGAAAGTGTATTACAAAAAGCTTTATTAAAACGAAATGTTTTTGAAAAGCTTTTTTAAACGCTTTTTAAATAACAACGTTTTCATATAAAATCATTTTATATTTTGTATTATTTTATGGAAAATTTTATAAAGAAAAACTTTTATGGTTTTAAGCAAAAAATTTTTTTAAAAAAGCTTATATAATTTCTATGTTCTAAAAAGAAAGTTGATTAAAAAGGCTATTCGAAAAATGCTTTTTGTGGAAAAGAGATTTCATGAAAAAATTTTATTGAAAGCTTTTTGTGGAAAATTTTTATTTATTGATAAGCTTCTTTTAAAAAAGCTTCTTTCGAAAAAAGTTTTATTGAAAGATGTTTTTAATGAAAAAGAATTTTGGTGGAAAGTCGTAAAGACAAAAGACTTTATGACGTAAAAGCTTTTCGAATAATTTTATTTAGTTGAAAAAGCTTTAAGAAAAAGCTTTTTGGGATTTCTTTTTTAAATTCCCCAAGAAATTATCAATCGATCTACGTTTCAAACAATGTCTCCTGAACTAAAAACCCTTCAAATTTTGTACAAATGCAAAAGCTTGATTTGAAAAAGCTTCTTTCGAAGAAAGTTTTATTGAAAGAGGTTTTTAATGAAAAAGAATTTTGGTTGAAAGTCGTAAAGACAAAAGACTATATTTCGTAAAAGCTTTTCGAATCATTTTATTTAGTTTCAAAAGTTTTAAGAAAAAGCTTTTTTGAGAAAAAAAAATTTTTTTTTTTTAAATTCCCAAAGAAATTATCAATTGATCTACGTTTCAAACAATGTCTCCTGAACTAAAAACCTCCTTTAAATTTCGTACAAATGCAAAAATCTAGTTGTGTTTGTGGTTTATTTTTAAATAGTTTTGTTTTGTATTTCAGGAATTGAAAAACTAAACAAAACTTTATATTCAGGGAGTTTTTACTTCTGGTCGAGCGTCACATTTTCTGTGCCCACAAAAGTATGCTACAGAATTTTATTTTTTAAATTAATTTACACATTCACAAGAAAATTTCTTCTCAAACTTATTTACATTAGAAAACTAAGAAAAACAGATAATACAAAATTTAAAAGAAAAATCCTTATTGTGACTTGAAATTAAAAATTTTACAATTTTACATGAATGTTAAAAAACTTCTAAAGTACACAACCATCTACAAATACGTTAACAGCCAATTATCTTTGGCAACATGTGAGTAGAAATTCATGTCATTTCATGTGTGGACCATTTAACGGTGTTGAATGTTAAAGATGATAACGATAAAGATGATGGACATATTGGCATTGCTGGCTTTTAATGCTACATGAATGTTCTATTGCTTGTGTGTGCAATTTGCGTTAAATAAATTGACATCATTTGGCGTTAGACAATGGCAACGAAATGCATATTAACGCGCTTTCTAACATGAAATCTAGTTAGTTTGGCTTGTGTCCATAAACAGACAATGGATGTCACAATTTAGATTTGTCAAATTTGCAAGTCAATGTGAAAAAGCTTTTTAACTAGAAATGTCTTTCGTTTGGCAGAGTAATCACTTTAGAGACATGTGACAACTAATGAAAACTTAATGGGAATATGTTTGCTCAATATATTGAGAATATTAAAATATTTTAATACTAAATTTATATTAAAACATTTAAAATTCTTTATAACTTAAGCAAAAATGTATTATTTATTTAAGTAATTTACATATTTTATTTTCAAATTTCTTTAATTTTAAAATCAATTTCTTTAGGTCGTTTAACCAAAAATCTTTTAAATTAAAAACAATTATCACATGATACTCCATAAAAGTATTTTATGAATTTTTAAATAAGATTTCTTTTTCTCTACATATGTATGCATGTATGTATGTATTTGTAGTTATTGCTGCTGTTATTTAAATGCATATTACCATAGATATTCATTCATTCAATAGTTCCTTTCAAATGGAAAATAAGTTTGTATAGTCAGTCGTTCATACATCAAATTTGATCGATAAATGGGCCACAATAAATTACTTTAAATTGCTTTATGTGTTTTGTAGTTTTTGTTGTTCTTTTGTTTTATTATTGTTTTTGTTGTTATTGGTACAGCAGAATCAATAACAAAAGCACATTTACCAAATCAAGGCTTATTGTATGCAACACATAATACACATTATTGTTGCCGTCGTACATATGTGTGGAGAGGAATCAAGGTCGCATGTTAAGATTTTTATAAAAGGAGCAAATAGTTTTTAAAATTTTTCCCATATTTTGTAACAAATGGGACTAAAATTATGAAATCGATATGATCGCGAGAAAAATCGATTGCTAAACATCGAAACCTAATACTCTTTTCCTGTCTCATAAAAAAATCTCGATTGAAACTTAGTAAATGATCTTTGTCTTTATACCGATCGTCAAGACAGCTCAAAACCTGTATGTAACTTCACAGTATTCACTTGCGAATTAACTTCGAAGATATTTTCCTCCAAGCCTTATGGACCAGAATTAAATCGCAAGATATCGAAACATTCACTTGGGAATTTTCTTCAAAGATCTTGTCCTCCCAGCCTTTCTAATTAGAACTTCATAGCTTTAACTTCAACGTTATAAAAAAAATTGTCTTGCTCGGGTTTTTTTATATTACGGGCATGAGGGTAATGATTATACAAAGTAATTAATTACAAGGTCAATTACAATTACTTGTAATGTGTAATTGAACAATAACCAATTACAATTACTTGGAATTGCAATTAAAGTCTTTCCAATTACAATTACTTGCAATGTGTAATTGATCAATAACCAATTACAATTATTTGTAATTGTAATTCAAGTTTTACCAATTACAATTACTTGTAAGTGTTATTGAAATTTTCAATTAAAATTACTTGTAATTGTAATTTAGGTATTACTAATTACAAATTACTTGTAATTATAAGAAACAAAATTCTCAATTACAAGTAATTGTAATTGGAAATTCCTGATTTACAATTACAAGTAATTATAATTGGAAATTAATTAATTAAAAGTAATTCAAATTGGCAAAACTTCAATTACAAGTAATTGTAATTGGCAAAACTTCAATTACATACAATTGGTAATGCTTCAATTACAATTACTTATTATTATTATTATTACCCCCCACAGCCTGGTATATTATTATCCGGAATGTCTCAACGATGATGCAAAATTTGTTAAAAGTATACGTAGATTCTTTCGAGGATTACAGATTTCACAATATCGCATAAATTGTGGAGGAATCCTTTAAAGAGTGTCCTGTCTGATACGATTGGAATCGAAGAGCAGTTATTTTAACTAACAATTAGGCTAGACCTACTAACCTAAGTTACTGACTGGACTATTGACATTTCAACTTATTATTTACCAAGTAAGTATCAACTTTTGCAGATTCTTAGAGGAAGAAGAGTCATTACATCACATCATATTTCTCCAATATGTTTTATCAGTTGGTTAACAGCAGCAAACTTTTCTAAGCCTTATTTTAAGCAATTTCTACTTCTTTCCATTATTTTTACTTAAATGTTCGATTTCATGCCTTTTGCTTTTTTTTAAATTAATTCAAAATCCTTTACTCCTACAAACAAATATTTTCCACAACTCTGTTAACCAGTAATAGCATTCTCTATTATACTCTCTCATCCTCTACCCCCTACAAAATTAATTTAATCAATTTACTGCAAAATCTACTAAGAATGCAGTAAAAGATGAATGTTTTGTTCATAGTTTTTTCTCCAATGATTCTATGCTGTTCCTTTAACAAGGATCCTATATGAATGGCTATATGTAAATGTAGTAGTAGTCAGATATGATGGAGAGAATATACTATGAAATACAGAGATTTTTATATTCCAAACGTATTGATTTAGACAAAGTCAGTCAAGGCAGTTTCATACCGTACGTTCGTTCGTTCATCATTCTTCATTCAATCAATCGTTGTTATTCAAACACAATGAGTATGTAATTGTTTGGTTGCATGTGTGAGTGTGAATGTGGCATATAGTAGTTAAATTGCTTATATGAAGTAGTTGTAGTAGTGGCTTTTGCTTTAGTATTTAACAAATACTAGAAGGTAGTAGAAGTTGTAGTAGTAGTAACTCAAATTTCGCCTCAACAAATTCAATTTGACTTTTTAGCTTGAAAAATACTTGACTCTGCTTTGCTATCTACTACTGCATATGGAATGTTAAAATTGTTGATTGAGTTGCTGCTGTTGTTATTGCTTCTACTATTTAAGTATTTTGTAAATGTGTTTCTTCTACCACTGCCGAGCTGATGATGTTGATGTAATGTTGTCTAAATGCCAGATTCCCCATTATGGAAATTAACGCATCGTTAGTCATTTGATGAGATAATACCTCAGCCAGACAACCACATGTACTAAATATCGTATCGTATATTTCTCGTACTTTTCTCCAAACAAGTTCATTTGCCAGAGATTTGCTAGAGAATATTTGTATATGGAGTATTTAGAGTGTTGAACTTTACTCATCATTTCGTTTTGTCTATCTATCCTGCCATGCCGTCGTCCATCATGTTGTAGATGTTGAGCTATTACTCATTTGCCTTTTTGCATTCTTTATATTGCTTTCGTTTTTTGGAAAGATTTTTTATTTTATTTTTTTTTTTTTTGGACCAAATGGAGATTCCTTTACACCAGGGTTTATTAACAGACTAATAATTACATCGACTTAAAATTCTCGTATGAAATACAGTTTTCTATGAGGACGAAGTTTTATAATCACTTTTCAATTAGTAAAACTTTCATCTTCTTCTTAAGCTTATATTAGAATCCCGATATTCTATATGAATATAATGTTTTGAATCGTTAAATCCTAAGATCCTTAAATTGGTATATTTATAGTTACACATAACTTCATTCCTATAATCCCTTTGGAAATGGTTTATTTATATCCCTCATTTCACTACTATAATACCCAAACACATTTTCCAACTCATTTTATATTTAAAAAGGAATTCAATCACAGTGTTAAATTTTGTTGTTTCTCTAAAATGAAAATATTTTCTATTTTCTAGGGGTGTGAAAATATATTTTCAAACATTTAAATAATTATTTCCTGTTTTTTTGTTGTTGTTGCCTTACAAAGGGTGTTCACTCTAACGTTACTTGCCTTGATAATCCTTTGTAATTATTTTATTTTTTGATTGGCATTTAAGTCAAAGTTATTAACAAACAACAAATAAAAATAAAACTTCAAAACTGGGGGGCGTCTATGTTCATTTAAACAAACATGTATTAAAATTTATTCTAACGTAAAAAAGGAGACATATTTGTCACATGTGTTTAATGTCACCTGACTGACATTTATGAAGCCACCAGGCCCGACCATTTTCACTTACACTTCCACTACCCCAGAAAAATAAAACAGTTTGTTGAAATATTTCAAACAATCTGCCACATATGATTGAGAAAATAGTAGTTCAGTGTCAGACTTTTGTTTTCATTTTGCCATCAACTTTAGTCTGACACATGAGTCTTTTAAACTCATACAATCATTATTATTATTTAATCCTTAAAGGATAAAGAACCTTTTTTGCATACACAAACAAAAAGAACTTACTATCATACTGGAGTACTATAGTATAGAAGAAAGATTGTAGAAAAACATGTCATTTTTCTTTAGTAATTGTGTGTTTTCATTACAAAGAGGAAATCAATTTGATATTTGTGTTTTTAAAGTTTTTTCCTACAAAGAAGTATGTTGGGAATTCTTATGTCTTAAGGCCAGTTAGAGTGGAAAGTTTGAAGAATTCAAATTCGGATAACTTTAAGTAATATGTGTTCAACATTTAAGTGATCTATAGTCTAGTCTATAGTCTAGTCTATAGTCTAGTCTTATAGTCTAGTTCTATAGTCTAGTCTACAGTCTAGTCTATAGTCTAGTCTATAGTCTAGTCTATAGTCTAGTCTATAGTCTAGTCTATAGTCTAGTCTATAGTCTAGTCTATAGTCTAGTCTATAGTCCTAGTCTAGTCTATAGTCTGTCTATAGTCTAGTCTATAGTCTAGTCTATAGTCTAGTCTATAGTCTAGTCTATAGTCTAGTCTATAGTCTAGTCTATAGTCTAGTCTATAGTCTAGTCTATAGTCTAGTCTATAGTCTAGTCTATAGTCTAGTCTATAGTCTAGTCTATAGTCTAGTCTATAGTCTAGTCTATAGTCTAGTCTATAGTCTAGTCTATAGTCTAGTCTATAGTCTAGTCTAGTCTATAGTCTAGTCTATAGTCTAGTCTATAGTCTAGTCTATAGTCTAGTCTATAGTCTAGTCTATAGTCTAGTCTATAGTCTAGTCTATAGTCTAGTCTATAGTCTAGTCTATAGTCTAGTCTATAGTCTAGTCTATAGTCTAGTCTATAGTCTAGTCTATAGTCTAGTCTATAGTCTAGTCTATAGTCTAGTCTATAGTCTAGTCTATAGTCTAGTCTATAGTCTAGTCTATAGTCTAGTCTATAGTCTAGTCTATAGTCTAGTCTATAGTCTAGTCTATAGTCTAGTCTATAGTCTAGTCTATAGTCTAGTCTATAGTCTAGTCTATAGTCTAGTCTATAGTCTAGTCTATAGTCCTAGTCTATAGTCTAGTCTATAGTCTAGTCTATAGTCTAGTCTATAGTCTAGTCTATAGTCTAGTCTATAGTCTAGTCTATAGTCTAGTCTATAGTCTAGTCTATAGTCTAGTCTATAGTCTCTATGTCTAGTCTAGAGTCTAGTCTATAGTCTAGTCTATAGTCTAGTCTAGTCTAGTCTATAGTCTTGCTATAGTCCATAACATCTAAGACGATCAATATTCAGTTACTGCATTCGTTTGAAAGAAGATTCCTACTTTATTTAATTATTCGATAAAATTTTAAGCCCACTTCAAAAATCTTCTTCATTCACATTACATCTCTAAGCAAAACGATGTACATATGTATGTTAGTAGAAAGTTGTCTATAGACAAATATTTTATGCCAAAGAAATATTTAAATTATGTCTTTGAAATTTATAGAGACTTTTATTTGAGACAAAAAAAAGGAAATTAATTTTTTTAAACATTTGTTCACATTCAAACAAAGAAATGTCTAAATATGTTTAGAAAACATACCAAGAAAATTTCTAGAAAAGATATAAAATACACACCAAATAACTTACAACTATAGATATTCATAAATTGTAGTTTCTCCGTTCTTCAGGAACTTCAAAAAGGATTTATTTGCCATTTTGTTGTTATTATTACTGCTACTGCTCTTGGGTTGTTGTGGTTTTGTTTAGTAGGCCCAACAGGTGGCTTATACAGCAACTAGCCAACTTGTGGTCTACAGACAACCGACCACCAGAACTTTTAATATAAGAAAATGTCGATGCTAACATGGTAGAAAGTGTAAATATATTGAGGTGCTTGTGTGTGTATGATAGTCCTGGTAAAATAATTTCTTTTCCTTATGGCCTTGTAAGAATTTTAATGAAACATTCTTGTGATGCAGTAAATTGTCAGTCTACACGTACAACTTACTTTTCATTTTAGTATTTTCTACATATTTATTTATAATTTTTGTTTATTTCCATTTTACACAACTGATGTCTTAAAGTTTTCTGTTTCTTCATACATACAAATAAATTTTACTTTATGTAAAATATATGTATGTAATTTATAAGTAAAATATGTTTTATTTAAATCTAGAAATCATCAACATCAGGGTGGGGTGTTTGTGTCTGTGTATAACAAGTGTAAATTATATGACATTATCTATATTGTAACTTGTTAGCTTTTGATCTTTTAATATTCTGTCTGTAGACTCTGATGATGAAGTACTATCACACAGACATAGAGTATGAAAATCAAAGAGAAATATAGTTTAGAAAAAAATTGTTCATAACATTTTATAAATTATTCAAAAAAATCTTTTATTTTGTTGAATTGTATGCATTGAATGCACATTCACTTGGGTGTATGGTAAATAAATAATAATAGTATCTATCAAATTTGCTTTATAACAAAAATATATATTCATAGTTTGTAGGGATAGGGTTTTGTGAAAAGCACGATTCAAGCTATTTGATTTGAAGTCAATTTTGGGAGCTTAGTATAAAACACAAGATTTCAAGAAATTATTTAAAATTTTTCTAATATTTTTTTGCTGCTTTGAATGATTACTGTAGCTTAAGTACTCTTGTATCGAGATGTGGTTTTAAAATATTTGCAGCACGTAGAAGTTTTACGCAATACCTATTTTTAGCAATCTGAAATTGAGCAGAGTCTAGTCTATAGTCTAGACTATAGACTATAGTCTAGACTATAGACTATAGTCTAGACTATAGACTAGACTATAGACTAGACTATAGACTATAGACTATAGACTAGACTATAGACTAGACTATAGACTAGACTATAGACTAGACTATAGACTAGACTATAGACTAGACAATAGACTAGACTATAGACTAGACTATAGACTAGACTATAGACTAGACTATAGACTAGACTATAGACTAGACAATAGTCTAGACTATAGACTAGACTATAGACTAGACTATAGACTAGACTATAGACTAGACTATAGACTAGACTATAGACTAGACTATAGACTAGACTATAGACTAGACTTTAGACTAGACTATAGAGTAGACTTTAGACTAGACTATAGACTAGACTATAGACTAGACTATAGTCTATAGTCTAGTCTATAGTCTAGTCTATAGTCTAGTCTATAGTCTAGTCTATAGTCTAGTCTATAGTCTAGTCTATAGTCTAGTCTATAGTCTAGTCTATAGTCTAGTCTATAGTCTAGTCTATAGTCTAGTCTATAGTCTAGTCTATAGTCTAGTCTATAGTCTAGTCTATAGTCTAGTCTATAGTCTAGTCTATAGTCTAGTCTATAGTCTAGTCTATAGTCTAGTCTATAGTCTATAGTCTAGTCTATAGTCTAGTCTATAGTCAAGTCTATAGTCTAGTCTATAGTCTAGTCTATAGTCTAGTCTATAGTCTAGTCTATAGTCTAGTCTATAGTCTAGTCTATAGTCTAGTCTATAGTCTAGTCTATAGTCTAGTCTATAGTCTAGTCTATAGTCTAGTCTATAGTCTTCTATAGTCTAGTCTATAGTCTAGTCTATAGTCTAGTCTATAGTCTAGTCTATAGTCTAGTCTATAGTCTAGTCTATAGTCTAGTCTATAGTCTAGTCTATAGTCTAGTCTATAGTCTAGTCTATAGTCTAGTCTATAGTCTAGTCTATAGTCTAGTCTTTAGCCTAGTCTATAGTCTAGTCTTTAGCCTAGTCTATAGTCTAGTCTATAGTCTAGTCTATAGTCTAGTCTATAGTCTAGTCTTTAGTCTAGTCTATAGTCTAGTCTATAGTCTAGTCTATAGTCTAGTCTTTAGTCTAGTCTATAGACTAGTCTATAGTCTAGTCTATAGTCTAGTCTATAGTCTAGTCTATAGTCTAGTCTATAGTCTAGTCTATAGTCTAGTCTATAGTCTAGTCTATAGTCTAGTCTATAGTCTAGTCTATAGTCTAGTCTATAGTCTAGTCTATAGTCTAGTCTATAGTCTAGTCTATAGTCTAGTCTATAGTCTAGTCTATAGTTAGTCTAGTCTAGTCTATAGTCTAGTCTATAGTCTAGTCTATAGTCTAGTCTATAGTCTAGTCTATAGTCTAGTCTATAGTCAGTCTAAGTCTAGTCTATAGTCTAGTCTATAGTCTAGTCTATAGTCTAGTCTATAGTCTCGTCTATCAGTCTAGTCTATAGTCTAGTTTCTATAGTCTAGTCCTATAGTCTAGTCTATTAGTCTAGTCTATAGGTCTAGTCTATAGTCCTCGTCTATAGTCTAGTCTATAGTCATAGTTTCTATCTCGTCATAGTCTAGTCTATAGTCTAGTCTATAGTCTAGTCTATAGTCTAAGTTCTCTCGTCTAGTCTATAGTCTAGTCTATAGTCTTAGTCTATAGGTCTAGTCTATAAGTACTCCGGTCTATTAGTCTAGTCTATAGTCTAAGTCTCTAGTCTAGTCTATAGTCTCTAGTACTATAGTCTAGTCCATAGTCTAGTCTATAGTCTAGTCTATAGTCTAGTCTATAGTCTAGTCTATAGTCTAGTCTATAGTCTAGTCTATAGTCTAGTCTATAGTCTAGTCTATAGTCTAGTCTATAGTCTAGTCTATAGTCTAGTCTATAGTCTAGTCTATAGTCTAGTCTATAGTCTAGTCTATAGTCTAGTCTATAGTCTAGTCTATAGTCTAGTCTATAGTCTAGTCTATAGTCTAGTCTATAGTCTAGTCTATAGTCTAGTCTATAGTCTAGTCTATAGTCTAGTCTATAGTCTAGTCTATAGTCTAGTCTATAGTCTAGTCTATAGTCTAGTCTATAGTCTAGTCTATAGTCTAGTCTATAGTCTAGTCTATAGTCTAGTCTATAGTCTAGTCTATAGTCTAGTCTATAGTCTAGTCTATAGTCTAGTCTATAGTCTAGTCTATAGTCTAGTCTATAGTATAGTCTATGTCTAGTCTATAGTCTATAGTCTAGTCTATAGTCTAGTCTATAGTCTAGTCTATAGTCTAGTCTATAGTCTAGTCTATAGGTCTAGTCTATAGTCTAGTCTATAGTCTAGTCTAAGTCAGTTCTATAGTCTAGTCTATAGTCTAGTCTATAGTTAGTCTATAGTCTAGTCTATAGTCTAGTCTATAGTCTAGTCTATAGTCTAGTCTATAGTCTAGTCTATAGTCTAGTCTATAGTCTAGTTATAGTCTCAGTCTATAGTCTAGTCTATAGTTAGTTATAGTTCTAGTCTATAGTCTAGTCTATAGTCTAGTCTCTAGTCTAGTCTATAGTCTAGTCTATAGTCTAGTCTATAGTCTAGTCTATAGTCTAGTCTATAGTCTAGTCTATAGTCTAGTCTATAGTCTAGTCTATAGTCTAGTCTATAGTCTAGTATATAGTCTAGTCTATAGTCTAGTCTATAGTCTAGTCTATAGTCTAGTCTATAGTCTAGTCTATAGTCTAGTCTATAGTCTAGTCTATAGTCTAGTCTATAGTCTAGTCTATAGTCTAGTCTATAGTCTAGTCTATAGTCTAGTCTATAGTCTAGTCTATAGTCTAGTCTATAGGTCTAGTCTATAGTCTAGTCTATAGTCTAGTCTATAGTCTAGTCTATAGTCTAGTCTATAGTCTAGTCTATAGTCTAGTCTATAGTCTAGTCTATAGTCTAGTCCAAGTCTAGTCTAGTCTAGTCTAGTCCATAGTCTAGTCTATAGTCTAGTCTATAGTCTAGTCTATAGTCTAGTCTGTATTCTAGTCTACTCTGCAGTCTAGTCTATAGTCTATTCTATAGTCTAGTCTAAATATTGTGCTTTAAAAGCTGGAATTTTGCATGTAGCAACAGAATTCACTTATTACCCGTTTATACATACATAAATGTACTCAAATCATCTCTATTTGTTAAACCCTTTTATAATATTGTATGAATCAACACAATGTTTGCAACTCTAAATATTTCATAATATGGATATAAATATGGTAGTAAATAAAATATTTTGTTTATATAGAAAATAATAGTAAATGTCAGACGACATACAATTAACAAACTATAGATGAACTCGTGTATCATCATCATCAGGATACGTTACGAATAAAATCATTGAACCAAAAATAAAACTTATAATTACAATTGTTATTGCAGCACTCATGTTGTTGTTCATTACAAAAAACATGTTGATTTTGTATTTTCTTTAAAAGGAAGTAAAGCAGTTGCAATACCCTACATCTGACACACACAGAATGGCATTAGCAATTATATAACAATTTTGAAAACAAATACAATTTGTTGTACAATGTAAATACTTATTCAAAGTTTGTTAGTTGTTAAGTGTTCTCTTCTAAAGCCTTTCCTTAAATCAAAATTTTCTACTTTCAAAGTATTTTAAAGCTTTATACTGCATGTTGTTAGATTTTTAGAGAAAATCTGTTTGAGTGCAACGAAAATTGCTTTAAAATCCCACTTTATCATAACAATAGCGACATATCGTAGCAGTAAAAGGACAAAAATATGTTTGTGAACAATTTTCTACATAAATTCTCAATAATCCATCCTCAACTGCTACACTTTAGAATTCCTTTTTTTAAATTTCCCTCCATATTATTACTTTCTTTCAAAAAGTTTTTTTTTACTTTGTGAATATTTTACAAGCGAGATGTTCTGTACGTATTAAATGTTATCAGTGACAAGTTTGTAAAGGAATGAAATCCTTTAAAATTATTGATCAAAGTGGTAGAAATGTCATAAATCAAAAAGTTTATGTGGAAAACAAAGACCTCTATGATATCAAAACTAAAATAAATTTCTTTAAGATTGCATTCTTTCAATTATCTGTTGCGTGGCACTATCAACATTGAAATTCAGTTTTACATGTGAATATAAACTGTTTGCTTTTGTGTGTGTGTTTGTTTATGTCGGTGCGTTGAATGTGTGTAGTCGAAACGATAATGGTTTTTTCATGTCATACATAAGCTTTGGTAGTTACAAAAAGAGATTTGAATTATTGTTAGAAATACCCTATGTTTACACACCTCATACAAGCATACAAATGTAACTGTGCATACGGATGTTTCCTTTTCTTTTATTGTACTGACTATATACACCAAACAAAAGATACAAAGTAATATTGGTATACGGTGCGTATACACAATACTTTGTGTAAATTTGCGTTTGTCATATGATCTGATACACACAGTCAGGCTTTATGCAGTCATACATGCAAATCGTACAGGGAAAATAATATCGCAACAAAAAGCACAAAATTCAACATTTCATTCAGTAAATACATCGAAGAAAAAACCTACCAATGTAACAAAAAATTAAAAAATAAGACTTTATAGAGAAAAGGAGAAAAAAGGCACATATGTATGTGGCAAAAACATTTTTACGTATGACTGCTAAAAATCATTGACAATAAAGCAAAAAGAATTTTAAACACAAACTTACATACATTCCCACACATATGAGTAATTTACATATTTCATTTGTTGTTGTTGTAGTACTTGTATGACTTTCTTTTTACTTTTAATGCAAAATTAAAATCCCTTTTGTATGGGTTTTGGTGAAATTTTCCAAATTTTGTGTCTTTTCATAATATTTCTTTTAACATCCATTTAACAAAAAACCCTCGAACATTTTTTAACTCAGTTGTAATAATATTTTATACGCGACATGTCAATCAAATCAATACGTTAAAGTGGGGGGGGATATTGAAAACAAACTTTATAAATATTGCATCTCTGTATTGCTCTCATTTCAATAGAAATTTTATAAAAATGAGAATACGAAATTAGCATACAGTAGAAAATGAAATAAATCGTAAGGAAACGCAAAACATGTTATAAAATGTATACCAAAGGAACTGGTTACGTATAAAGGTATATACATATGTCAGAGTAGTCGGACGCAGCAAGATCGGGACTATAATACATAACATCAATTGAATTCCGTTTAGTTAGTTAGTTAGTTAGTTAGTTAGTTAGTTAGTTAGTAGTTAGTTAGTTAGTTAGTTAGTTATTAGTTAGTAGTTAGTTAGTTAGTTAGTTAGTTAGTTAGTTAGTTAGTAGTTAGTTAGTAGTTAGTTAGTTAGTTAGTAGTAGTTAGTTAGTTAGTTAGTTAGTTAGTTAGTTAGTTAGTTAGTTAGTTAGTTAGTTAGTTAGTTAGTTAGTTAGTTAGTTAGTTAGTTAGTTAGTTAGTTAGTTAGTTAGTTAGTTAGTTAGTTAGTTAGTTAGTTAGTTAGTTAGTTAGTTAGTTAGTTAGTTAGTTAGTTAGTTAGTTAGTAGTTAGTTAGTTAGTTAGTTAGTTAGTTAGTTAGTTAGTTAGTTAGTTAGTTAGTTAGTTAGTTAGTTAGTTAGTTAGTTAGTTAGTTAGTTAGTTAGTTAGTTAGTTAGTAGTTAGTTAGTTAGTTAGTTAGTTAGTTAGTTAGTTAGTTAGTTAGTTAGTTAGTTAGTTAGTTAGTTAGTTAGTTAGTAGTTAGTTAGTTAGTTAGTTAGTTAGTTAGTTAGTAGTTAGTTAGTTAGTTAGTTAGTTAGTTAGTTAGTTAGTTAGTAGTTAGTTAGTTAGTTAGTTAGTTAGTTAGTTAGTTAGTAGTTAGTTAGTTAGTTAGTTAGTTAGTTAGTTAGTTAGTTAGTTAGTTAGTTAGTTAGTTAGTTAGTTAGTTAGTTAGTTAGTTAGTTAGTTAGTTAGTTAGTTAGTTAGTTAGTTAGTTAGTTAGTTAGTTAGTTAGTTAGTTAGTTAGTTAGTTAGTTAGTTAGTTAGTTAGTTAGTAGTTAGTTAGTTAGTTAGTAGTTAGTTAGTTAGTTCTCAAAACAATACTTCGGTGAGCCCATTATTTTCCCCTTAAAGTAATGTTCAAATAATGTCTTCCCATTACCAAGTAAACAAAACAAAGTTTTTAAATTAAATACTAATAAGTACAACTCAATTTTATGTCCCATAACTTTAAATCTTAAATATTTTCAACTATGAATATATCTTGCCTATTTTAATTGAATTCCCAGCGAGTATATTATTAAACAATTTTATTTCACTTTATTTTTTATGTTTTGCCTTCATAAACATTTAATAAATATTTTTTTACATTTTCCATTTCAAACAACACATTTTACGAACATAAAATTAAATGTAATGAATGTAAGTAAAATTATACTTTTTTTCTTGTAATCATTTTGATAAACTTTAGTGTTCATAAAAATAAACGAAAGAAAATGTCATAAAATTTAAAATTCATAATTTTATAAACATCATTTTGTTGTGTTCTACTTGTTGGAGAAAATCGTAAAATTAAAAATGATTTAAGCCAAGCTAGAAAATAAAATATAAATATAAAGAATATTTTTCTAAATTTTCATAGACAAAAAAAAGAAATAAAATTTTGTTTAACGATGCTCTTAAACGGAATTTATTTATTTGAAAATAAAAGAATAAATTTAAAATTATTTAAAGCAGTTGACCAAGATTATAGGCAAAATATATAAAAATTGTTGGCAATTTTCTTCTTTCAAATATTAAATTTTTACCTAAAACATCAAAATATTTCTTCACAAAATAAATTTTAAAATTTATGAACAATTTATCATAAATTATAAAAATACCTAATTTATCATAAATTATAAAATACCTAAATATAACGAAAAAAAGCTTAAAAGTCAAGTTCTTTTATTATTTCCTAGAAATATTTCATATATTTGTTGTTGTCACTTTCGTATATATGTATGTTAAGTGTTGTTGTGGCGTTAAGGTAAGACACCTCCCAGTGAGAAAAATTGAAATAAAATTCACGAATTCCATTAAAATGTCAGACTTTCACTTTTCACAGCTTAAATTAATATGAATTATTGCTCCACAACAGCAACAACAAAAATAATCTTACACATACAACTTGTGACAAACTTTAGCCCAAGAATATAGGGGTCGGGGTAAGGAAACCGGATGTAAAGGATAATTTACCTTAAAAGTATATATTTGTGGGTTGTTGTCAATGTGTGTGTTTGTATGTATGTATAGGTGACATTAACACCTTTTGTGCATAAATAAGAATTTATTTTTGGCGTATGTTGCACGTACCTTGATTTTTACACTTTTTTCATGTTGCTTGCTTATTTTTCTCGTCGGCAAGGATGCTCACTTTTATTTACGACAACCTGCTCTAGAAGAAACAAAAGAAAAAAGAGAAGAAAACAATTACAAAGCTTATGTTTAAATTATGTTTTTAAGATTTTTATGACAAAGACATGTTAATATGTAATCTAATATCTAGCTAACTAAACTAGAACTGAACTAGAACTGAACTAGAACTGAACTAGAACTGAACTAGAACTGAACTAGAACTGAACTAGAACTGAACTAGAACTGAACTAGAACTGAACTAGAACTGAACTAGAACTGAACTAGAACTGAACTAGAACTGAACTAGAACTGAACTAGAACTGAACTAGAACTGAACTAGAACTGAACTAGAACTGAACTAGAACTGAACTAGAACTGAACTAGAACTGAACTAGAACTGAACTAGAACTGAACTAGAACTGAACTAGAACTGAACTAGAACTGAACTAGAACTGAACTAGAACTGAACTAGAACTGAACTAGAACTGAACTAGAACTGAACTAGAACTGAACTAGAACTGAACTAGAACTGAACTAGAACTGAACTAGAACTGAACTAGAACTGAACTAGAACTGAACTAGAACTGAACTAGAACTGAACTAGAACTGAACTAGAACTGAACTAGAACTGAACTAGAACTGAACTAGAACTGAACTAGAACTGAACTAGAACTGAACTAGAACTGAACTAGAACTGAACTAGAACTGAACTAGAACTGAACTAGAACTGAACTAGAACTGAACTAGAACTGAACTAGAACTGAACTAGAACTGAACTAGAACTGAACTAGAACTGAACTAGAACTGAACTAGAAACTGAACTAGAACTGAACTAGAACTGAACTAGAAAACTAAGAACTAGAACTGAACTAGAAACTGAACTAGAACTGAACTAGAACTGAACTAGAACATGTGAACTAGAACTGAACTAGAACTGAACTAGAACTGAACTAGAACTGAACAGAACTGAACTAGAACTGAACTAATAATGAACTAGAACTGAACTAGAACTGAACTAGAACTGAACTAGAACTGAACTAGAACTGAACTAGCACTGAACTAGAACTGAACTAGAACTGAACGAGGAACTGAACTAGAACTGAACTAGAACTGAACTAGAACTGACCTCAGAACTGAACTAGAACTGACTAGATATCTGAACTAGAACTGAAACTAGGAACTGAACTACTAGAACTGAACTAGAACTGAACTAGACACTGAACTAGAACCTGAACTAGAACTGAACTAGAACTGAACTAGAACTGAACTAGAACTGAACTAGAACTGAACTAGAAACTGAACTAGAACTGAACTAGAACTGAACTAGACTAGAACTGAACTGTTTATTCAATGTCTAGTTAAATGTTTAATATATGTCCAGTGTAATGTCTGTATAATGTCTAGTCGAATGTCTAATCTAATGTCTTGTCTAATATCAGTCTAATGTATAATCTAATGTTAGTTTAATGTCTAGTCCAATGTCCAGTCTAACGTCTTATCTAATAGAATCTCTAGTCTAAGGTCTACTCTAATATCCAGTCTAACGTCTAGTCTAATGTCTAGTTTAATATCTAGTCAATGTCTGCTTCGAATGTTATGTCTTTTTGTAATGTCTCGTAGGCCACTTTACCAGCCTAATGTGCAACCTACTACACCTCTCCACATGACTCCTTACAATGTTGTAAGTAGTAACATACAAAGTTACATCAATGATGTTGTTGCTCTCATACAGGCAACATAAGGTAGCCGAGTTAAAACTACAGTAAAAACAGCAGGAGTCAAGCAAATAAAATCATGTGAAATGACAGTGGTTCTCGTGAAAACGTATTTTAATAAAATACACAAAATTATAGAAAATATAATTTTTAAACACGTACTTTAACCTTAAAGAAAAATGAAAATGCAAACAACATTTTAAATACAAACTGTTGATTTTGATGAAAAAAAAACTCTTATGTATATTTGATAATAATGGTTTGTGTATTTTCGTCTACTTAATAACATTGATTTGACATTGAATACTTTATGAAAAATACTTCCTTTTTTCTATTTACAATTTTCTTTGAATTATATAAAATAAACCAGCGAACATCATTAATAAGTCAGGACAATAAATAAAGTTATATTAAGGATATCATGGCCTTTACAAATTCCGGTTAAGAACGAATATTTAAAGAGCTACACTATTAAGAGAAGCAAACCAAATGCTTATTTAAATTTAATTAGTCTGAAAATGATAGCAATATTTTAAGAAATGCTACAAACTTCCTGATACGCTTAAATGCCCATATTTTAAACTCTTTAACTAACAGCAGCTGAAGCATTGAAATAACATCCATTTTCCAATTTATTCTAAAAACGTTTGATATTTTTGTTATTTGTTTGTAACTTTTTTCCAATTGTAAAATTTTCTGTGTGTCCATTGTCGATAATAAATGAGTTTCTTGGCAAAAGTTGTATCCCTTGTATCAATTTTAACTTTGTACTTTTGAGCCCATATCACATTTTTTTTCTAAAAACGCAGCCTTTCGATTAGTTTTGTTTTGTTTGTTGCCTCCCCTTTTAACTCTTTTTTTACATTTTGAACTTTTGTGTAACTGACATTTGATTTAATGATAAATGATGATGATGCTGCTGGTGAGTTGTTGATGAAAAGTAATAAAAAAAAACTTTTGTATTGAAATGCCCAACAAATATAGAAATGCAAACTGTGTTGTAAAATTACAATTTCTAATAGAAATATTAATGAAAAATTACAGAAAGGTTTCTTACTTAAAGCCATGCAAAGTTTTGACCCACAAAATTTTTGTTTAAAAATTCTTAAATTTATTTTCAAATTAGATAGAATGTCATTTAATGACAAATTTGTATTTTTTTTAAAAACAGCAACTGCTCTTCTCCTGCTATCATTGTCTTAAATCTCTATTTACAGCTGTGATATTTTACTTTATATGCCGAGAAATTTCATTTTAGCTCTTTTCCAGTTAATGTGGAAAATTCCTCATTTATTGTCATCTAAGTAAGTACTTTTTTGTTTTTAGCTGCAAAATACTTAGTACCAAGCGAAATAAAATAAATATAAAATTTTTTTATTTATTTTTGAATTGAACTCGTAAAATTTTTGTGTTTAAAAATAAAAACGAAACAAGTAAAATTCCAACAAATCCCGTTGGACTTTTTAAGGATATTTAAAAGACTGTCACACACATGTTTATGAAGGAATTAATAACGTTCATACGTACATGTGTACTCACACAAAGGGGTTCTTTATGAAAGGGCCATAAAGTTCTTTAGGAGAAGAAATATAGAAAAAAAGGAAGAATGGTACTTTTATGTTTGTTATATTAGGGCAGTAGGAAGTAATAGTAAACTTTTTTTGAATATAATCTACATTTGAATAGACATAAGTGAACCAGTAGACTAAACATGAAGTATTAGTCTATACATTAGACTACCAATAACTCTAGACATTAGCCAAGTACTAGGTATTAAACTGTACTTTATACTATATATGAGATGAGGTATTAGTCTAACCTTAGACTACCAATAAGTCTAGACATTAGTCAAGTACTAGATATTAAACTCTACTTTATACTAGATATAAGATTAGACATTAAACAAGACGTTAGACTAGGTATTCTACTAAACATTAGACTAGACATTAGACTAGACATTAGACTAGAGATTAGACTATACATTAGATTAGACATTAGACTAAACATTAGACTAGACATTAGACTAAACATTAGACTAACATTAGACAAGACATTGGACTAGACATTAGACAAGACATTGGACTAGACATTAGACTAAACATTAGACTAGTCATTTGTCTAGGTATTACTCTAGACATTAGTTAAGACTAGACATTAGACTTAACTATAGTCCAGACATTTGACTAGACATTGGGCTAGATATTAAACTAGACATTAGACTAGACATTAGACTAGACATTAGACATTAGACTAGACATTATCTAGACATTAGACTAGACATTGGACTAGACATTAGACTAGACATTAAACTAAACATTATACTAGCCATTTGTCTAGATATTACTCTAGACATTAGATAAGACTAGACATTAGACTAAATATTAGACTTAACAGTAGTCCAGACATTTGACTAGACGATGGGCTAGACATTGGCATTGACATTAGACTATACATTAGACTAGGCATTCGACTAGACATTATACTAGACATTAGTTTTGACATTAGGCTAGACATTAGACTAGTCTTTGGACTAGACATTAGACTTGACATTTGGCTTAACATTTGACTAGATATAATACAATACATTAGACAATATTAGACTAGATATACTTTATATTCGACTAGACCTTGGTCTAAACATTTTACTAGACATTAGACTAAACTTAGTCATTACACTAGAACTTAGATATTCCAATAGAACGGTCGGCTAACCATTAGACTATGCTATAGAATATAAATTAGAATAGACATTAGATTAGGCATTGAAGTGTCTGTTGTTTACTTCAAACATAGACTAAATAGTGACTTTTTCTTCCAAAATATGTGCTCCCTATTCTATCAAATACATCAAATTCTTTATAACCTTATGATGCTTACATAAGCGCAAGTGTTTGTAAAATTATGTTTGTATATACATACAGATGTATGTATATGTGTAAAGGTGTATTTTATGATATTTTTCACAGAAATAAAAACTGTAGCAAGATTTGTTAGAAGCTCACCCTACCTCTAACACAAAATGAGTTTGTTGCTCCAAAGCCTCCTGTTTTGCTCTGGGAAAATGTTACAAATATACGAGTATTTGAGAAGTTTATGAAGAGATTTAATTTTTGGAAATTTTAGTGCATTTTTATGATTTGTTACAGAGCTGGGAATAAACAAAAAAATACAATAAACTCTAAAATAAAACGACACATACATGTGTACTCAGTTATATATTTTAGCACAGCTTAAATACGTTTTTAACCCAAATAACGAATTGAGCCCTTAGTGCTGTTGTTTTCTGGTGATTAACACAGCTCAACATAATGTGTTGACCTCATTTCAAGATTAAAAGGGACCATGTGTCGTATTAGTTATATGACCATTAAAATTAAATTAAATATTACTCATACTCACCGTAATACGCACTCGAGTGAGTAAGGGAGTCTATAATAATTGAAAATATCTACAAGTTTATTACTTTTACAAGACTCTATTTTAGCTTTTTAACATAATAAATTTATACTTTAACAAAATAATTTTTGGTTTTATTTCTACAGTTTAAACTCCTGCTGTGTGCTGTCATATGTTATTTTTGGTTTAACCACATGTTGTCCTTGCTAGACAAACTTTAGATTTTACTTTAGTAATAAAATATTTGAATTTATAAAAGTTCTTAACCTTAAAAGTCTGCATTGGTTCTTAGGAAAAAATCTTAAAAATGGTATTTTTTCAGGTTAATAAATTTACTTAAATAACCTTTAACATGTTTGAAAGCACATACATACTTATTCGTATGTATTTATATATTTTCAAATATACACTTTTAACCAGAATGCATAAATAATAATTTTTAAGTGAAAAAGGTGTTAATGTCATTTTAAGTTTCATAATTTATTTCGTTTAGGTTTTTGTGATAAAGTATCAAAAGAAATCATATGGCAAGGAAATATTTTAGTTTTTTAATAGCTTTTTCGAAAATCCATTTAAATGGTTCATAAGTCATTTTTACACATACATATGCATGAAGATGCTTAAGGGAAGACGATTTCTTTTCTAGACTGTAAAGAGTTGACAGAAAAATTTAAATTTTATATTAACTTATCAGTAAATTTATATCGCCTACAATAAATCTTAATAATTGAGTAAAGTTTCTTTCTTTTGTAAAAAATTCCTTTAAGAAATAAATGAATTTAATTAATATAAATCCTTACGAGACTTTTTTTATGTAGTCAATTCTATAATTTTAAATGTTGTTGTCATTTCAAGCATCCAGAAGCGATGTCACTGAGTGAATGATCACAGATTATTACTATTTTCCTTAATTAGAGAGTTATTTAAGGATATACAGCTGATTTTAGATTTTTCATACAAAAATTGATTTTTCGCAGAAAATATGAGCGATCACAGATTTTCATTATTTTCTTAGTCTAGTCCTATAGTCTAGTCTATAGTCTAGTCTTAGTCTAGTCTATAGTCTAGTCTATAGTCTATCTATAGTCTAGTCTATAGTCTAGTCTATAGTCTAGTCTATAGTCTAGTCTATAGTCTAGTCTATGCTAGTCTATAGTCTAGTCTATAGTCTAGTCTATAGTCTAGTCTATAGTCTAGTCTATAGTCTAGTCTATAGTCTAGTCTATAGTCTAGTCTATAGTCTAGTCTATAGTCTAGTCTATAGTCTAGTAGTCTATAGTCTAGTCTATAGTCTAGTCTATAGTCTAGTCTATAGTCTAGTCTATAGTCTAGTCTATAGTCTAGTCTATAGTCTAGTCTATAGAGTCTATAGTCTAGTCTATAGTCTAGTCTATAGTCTAGTCTATAGTCTAGTCTATAGTCTAGTCTATAATCTAGTCTATAGTCTAGTCTATAGTCTAGTCTATAGTCTAGTCTATAGTCTAGTCTATAGTCTATAGTCTAGTCTATAGTCTAGTCTATAGTCTAGTCTATAGTCTAGTCTATAGTCTAGTCTATAGTCTAGTCTATAGTCTAGTCTATAGTCTAGTCTATAGTCTAGTCTATAGTCTAGTCTATAGTCTAGTCTATAGTCTAGTCTATAGTCTAGTCTATAGTCTAGTCTATAGTCTAGTCTATAGTCTAGTCTATAGTCTAGTCTATAGTCTAGTCTATAGTCTAGTCTATAGTCTAGTCTATAGTCTAGTCTATAGTCTAGTCTATAGTCTAGTCTTAGTCTATAGTCTAGTCTATAGTCTAGTCTATCTATGGCCGACTTTAAGTTTCTCATATAAAAATCGATATTTGGTGAGAGAAATGAGTTATCACAGATTTTTAATATGTTCTTAATTAGAGCGTTATTTAAGGAGAAATATTAGTGATTATAGATCACATGTTGGTATGTAATATGTTTCTATACTTTAAAAACATAAAATGCTGGTAACGAAACTATTGCAAAACTATATCCATAAATTATAGTTTGTTCACTAAATGCCTTTTAAATTATAAAAATCTCTTAAAGTATGCTAATTAAATTTATACGCATATACTTTTATAATACTATTATTAAAATATATAAAATATTTGCATTTTTCTAAATCCCCAGGTATTTAAAGTTATTTTAAAAACAATAAATAATGTTAAAAATACAACATTTTCGCTAACAAAAACAAATTGCATAATTCCGCCTACTAAGCTACAATTAAATTCATATATTTCATTTAATAAAAATAAAATAATGAATACAATTTTAAATTAATTATAAAATTTAACAAAAATTTTATTTAAATTTAAACTCTAAATTTAATTCTTTATACTTTCATTAACAAAAAAAAAAAACAACAAACAATTTCATGAAAATTCCTTTAGCCGGAAAAAAATGTAAATTAAGTTAAGTTATTTAATAATTAGCATAAATACTCCAGCAGCACAATAAAATGGAATGTAAATTGAAAATATGTTTAAAACAAACTTAAATAAGTTTTTTTTTTGCGTCAAAGTAAAAACAATTTGTTTATTATACTACAATTCGCTGGTAAATATAAATTAAATAAATAAAATTTATTTACTCATCACAAAAAAAATTATTTCACATAATTTGTACAAATTGTTGTTGTTGATTTTGGAGGAGCACACATGCAAAAGTTTGCGCTTAAATATATATAAGTAACCGGAAGTACGGGGTAACTGTTTTGAACCTAAAATTTTAAATTCGATTGCAACTGAAGAGTTTTTCCTATCATAGACTAATTTTGTTGAGTTAGAGAAGTATATTTTAAAGGTTTAGTGCAGAAAATCTGGTTTATAGTGTGACCACATACTTCCTAGTTTACATAGGTACATTAAAGTTACGATTGACTTAAAGTGTCAAATAGCCTATAATAATCATATAAATTCAAGTTAACTTTGACCTCTTTCTGAGTTCTGCTGGGTTTTATACTTATACACATAGACATTTGATACATACACTTACATACATACATATGTATATGACTGTAGAAATAAATATACATACAAACATATACATAAGTTTAGAACACGCACAATTACATTAAGTGGATTTTAATTAATTTGCGTTAAATGATGCTGAAAAAAATTGTTGTTTATCAAAAAAAGCACAAAAAAATTGTATACACATTCTGTTAAATATATGAATTTTGCCAATTTTCGTCACATACACAATCTCATACATCTGCTGTTACACATACACACATGATTAAATAATCTACTACGCAAATATGCGGGCAAGTAATTATAATTAAATTTAGATAATTGAATCACAATTTTACATACTCCAGCTGGTATTGGTTAACATTTACATATGTGTTTTTTTTTAGAATTTTAGTTGAAAAAATAACAGAGTAATTAGTTTAAAAATTAATATTACAGGAAAAATGTTAATAATTTTGTTAAATAAATTACTGTGGTAAATTACACAAAAAAATTTAATTTACTTGAGGAGTTCATTAATAATGTTTTTTTTTTTTTTTGTAATTAAGTAATTAGCACACATGTTTTTAAACAATTACTTAACTTATTAACAATCTGGCATTTCATGTTATTTATTATGTAATCTATGAACATGTTAATTTTCAGATAATTTTATTTTTTTTTTTTTTGTTTCATATAAAAATTAATTTCTAATGAAAAATTAAGTGGCCTTTTTTATCTGTTTTCTCAGTTGGAGCGTTACTTTAGGATCTTAAAGATTTTCAGAAAATTTATTTCAACAAACTTACAGACGGATGGACGGACAGAAAGACGGACATATCATAATCGACTACCCTATCTATAAAAATCCAAAATATATAGAAATAACAAACTTATTATACAATTCTTCTTGCCAAAACTTAAATATTTCATAATTATTTTCAAATTCAAAATTAATTTTAATAAACTTCTTACTGTTTGCAACATAATGTAACATTTCAATACTTCAATATTTTATTATTAAGACTCTTTTGATTTTGATAGAATTTATTTTTAATAAGTTAGTAACTACAACTGTAGAACAGCCATGTCAAAACAAGAAGTCACCTGTCAGCACAAAGTCACTATTTTACAATATTACATAACAACGTCCTTTAAACCAAAAGTCTCTAGTGTATATCAATAAAGAGGTCCTGTAACGTAGACCATTTTTAAGTTTTCCCCCCTTTAGTCTTACGTCTGCTGTTCAATTGATATTTTTTTATTTCAAATCAATGTTGTTATTATAGCTGTTGTTGTTATTTTTCTTGTTGTAGTTTTATTTTTATTACAATACACTCACTACGTTTTATGGGTCATTTAGCAATTTTTCTCTATTAACTGGGTATTGTTGGGGCAAAAAAAAAAAATCAAGTAACAGAAATAGAAATACAATCCAATTCTTTTGTGGCATGACCATACTCAACATATCACAATATGTATCAATGGACAGACAGTTTCGACGTAAAAATGGTTGGGGTAGAAAAGCAACATCATCATCCAGTACTATACGTTACAAATACAACAATGTTTGGGTAATTGTATACCGGCAGTTCTAATTGGTTGTCTCGTACTAAAGATTTCAGCTATATATGTGGGCTGAACTTGCTGGCAAATGGTAGTCAGTTGATCCTTTACCCACTACAAACATACTTTGTTTAGATTACAAATGAAAATTCGATTCTGCTATAGGAATTATAAAAAAATACTAGGGATACTTTGACTTCTTATAAAACCGTTGGGCATGTATTAGTGTTGCTTGTAGTAGTGGTTGTACTCATAGTTTAAATGGTCAACTAAGTTCATTTGATTTTCAATTGATGTTTTATACTCAACATAGTGGAAGTGTTTGTGTGTGTGAGTTTGATGCTTGTTTCGTTTGTAAGTATGTGAAGTTTTCATGACACATACGTAAGCACAGTGGAACTGAGAGTTAAGCAAATTGCACAAAATCTTATTAACGCATTTGAATAGAGTGCTCTAAAAACAAAAATATGCTAAACATTTCTCTTCCATGTAAACCCACTGTACATTTTGGTTACCATAGCTACTACTACTGCTGATGCTATTAGGAAAGACTTAACATATTTAGAATGAAATAACCAATACTCAATGTATTTCTATTCGTTTTTAGTTTTTCTTGTCCAAGTTCATTGATTTTTGATATGGTGACATTGTTATTTCTCCTCTTGTTTCATATTATTTTTTTTCCTATTTTTATGGTTCTAAAAATAGTTTTATATAATAATCTGTATAGAAGTTTTTATACATGTTCATTTAATTCTAAACAAGTTCATTCATAAATATGTATGTAATATGTTTGTGTAGATGGGTGATTGTATTGGTTATTGTTGTTACAATAACAAATGCTTCTATTGTGACATTGTTTGGTTTTGACAGAAAAAATAACTTTGTCTATTATATTGATATTTATTACTTTAGTTATTTGTTATTTGGTAGTGGATGATCTTTTTAAGGGTCGATAATGGGGTGATAGATTAAAACTAATAGTTAGTTTTTAGATTAGTAAATTGAGATGTTGGTTGTGGTAAAACGTAAGTGAAATTGGTCCAAAAAATAGATATTGTCCTTGCAATATGCAGGACTCTAGAGCTTTTCTATACTCCAGACTATAGAGTAATCTATATATACGCCAGAAAATGGACTTTTATGTTTTCACCAAAAAATCGATTTTTTTGGGAAATTGAAGTGATCACAGATTTTCTTTTTTTTGCCCTAGCGCTTCTAGTTTAGCCAGAAAATGGACTTTTATGTTTTCACCCAAAAATCGATTTTTGTTGGAAATTAAGTGATCACAGATTTTCTTTCTTTTGCCCTAGCGCTTCTAGTTTAGCCAGAAAATGGACTTTTATGTTTTCACCAAAAATCGATTTTTTGGGAAATTGAAGTGATCACAGATTTTCTTTCTTTTTGCCCTAGCGCTTCTAGTTTAGCCAGAAAATGGACTTTTATGTTTTCACCCAAAAAATCGATTTTTTGGGAAATTGAGTGATCACAGATTTTCTTTTTTTTGCCCTAGCGCTTCTAGTTTAGCCAGAAAATGGACTTTTATGTTTTACCCAAAAAATCGATTTTTGTTGGGAAATTGAAATGATCACAGATTTTCTTTTTTTGCCCTAGCGCTTCTAGTTTATCCAGAAAATCAACTTTTATGTTTTCAACCCAAAAAATCGATTTTTGTTGGGAATTGAAATGATCACAGATTTTCTTTATTTTGCCCTAGCGCTTCTAGTTTAGCCAGAAAATCGACTTTTATGTTTTCACCCAAAAAATCGATTTTTGTTGGGAAATTGAAGTGATCACAGATTTTCTTTATTTTGCACTAGCGCTTCTAGTTTAGCCAGAAAATAGACTTCTTTGTTTTCACCCAAAAAATCGATTTTTGTTAGGAATCGAAGTGATCACAGATTTTATTTACTTTTGCCCTAGCGCTTCTAGTTTAGCCAGAAAATGGACCTTTTATGTTTTCACCCAAAAAATCGATTTTTGTTAGGAAATCGAAGTGATCACAGATTTTTCTTACTTTTGCCCTAGCGCTTCTAGTTTAGCCAGAAATGGAGTTTTATGTTTTCACCCAAAAAATCGATTTTGTTGGGAAATTGAAGTGATCACAGATTTTCTTTCTTTTTGCACTACCGCTTCTAGTTTAGCCAGAAAATCGACTTTTATGTTTTCACCCAAAAAAATGATTTTCGTGGGAATCGAAGTGATCACAGATTTTCTTTCTTTTTGCCCTAGCGCTTCTAGTTTAGCCAGAAAATCGACTTTTATTTTTCACCCAAAAAAATCGATTTTTGTTAGGAAATTGAAATGATCACAGATTTTCTTTCTTTTGCCCTAGCGCTTCTAGTTTCGACTTTATGTTTTCGCCCAAAAAATCGATTTTTGTTAGGAAATTGAAGTGATCACAGATTTTCTTCTTTTTGCCCTAGCGCTTCTAGTTTAGCCAGAAAATGGACTTTTATGTTTCACCCAAAAAATCGATTTTGGTAGGAAATCGAAGTGATCACAGATTTTCTTTATTTTTGCCTAGCGCTTCTAGTTTAGCCAGAAAATCGACTTTTATGTTTTCACCAAAAAATCGATTTTTGTTGGGAAATTGAAGTGATCACAGATTTTCTTTATTTTTGCCCTAGCGCTTCTAGTTTAGCCAGAAATGGACTTTTATGTTTTCACCCAAAAAATCGATTTTTGTTGGGAAATTGAAGTGATCACAGATTTTCTTTATTTTTGCCCTAGCGCTTCTAGTTTAGCCAGAAAATGGACTTTTATGTTTTCACCCAAAAAATCGATTTTTGTTAGGGAAATTGAAGTGATCACAGATTTTCTTTCTTTTTGCCCTAGCGCTTCTAGTTTAGCCAGAAAATCTACTTTTATGTTTTCACCCAAAAAATCGATTTTTGTTAGGAAATCGAAGTGATCACAGATTTTATTTACTTTTGCCCTAGCGCTTCTAGTTTAGCCAGAAAATGGACTTTTATGTTTTCACCCAAAAAATCGATTTTTGTTAGGAAATTGAAGTGATCACAGATTTTCTTTACTTTTGCCCTAGCGCTTCTAGTTTAGCCAGAAAATTGGACTTTTATGTTTTCACCCAAAAAATCGATTTTTGTTGGGAAATTGAAGTGATCACAGATTTTCTTTCTTTTTGCACTAGCCGCTCCTAGTTTAGCCAGAAAATGGACTTTTATGTTTTCACCCAAAAAATCGATTTTTGTTAGGAAACTAAAGTGATCACAGATTTTCTTTCTTTTTGCCCTAGCGCTTCTAGTTTAGCCAGAAAATCTACTTTTATGTTTTCACCCAAAAAATAGATTTTTGTTAGGAAACCAAAGTGATCACAGATTTTCTTTCTTTTTGCCCTAGCGCTTCTAGTTTAGCCAGGAAATGGACTTTTATGTTTTCACCCAAAAATTCGATTTTTGTTAGGGAAATCGAAGTGATCACAGATTTTCTTTATTTTGACCCTAGCGCTTCTAGTTTAGCCAGAAAATCGACTTTTATGTTTTCACCCAAAAAATCGATTTTTGATGGGAAATTGAAGTGATCACAGATTTTATTTCTTTTTGCCCTAGCGCTTCTAGTTTAGCCAGAAAATCTACTTTTATGTTTTCACCCAAAAAATCGATTTTGTTAGGAAATCGAAGTGATCACAGATTTTCTTTACTTTTTGCCCTAGCGCTTCTAGTTTAGCCAGAAAATGGACTTTTATGTTTTCACCCAAAAAATCGATTTTTGTTAGGAAATCTGAAGTGATCACAGATTTTCTTTATTTTTGCCCTAGCGCTTCTAGTTTAGCCAGAAAATCGACTTTTATGTTTTCACCCAAAAAATCGATTTTTGTTGGGAAATTGAAGTGATCACAGATTTTCTTTACTTTTTGCCCTAGCGCTTCTAGTTTAGCCAGAAAATCGACTTTTATGTTTTCACCCAAAAAATCGATTTTTCTTGGGAAATTGAAGTGATCACAGATTTTCTTTATTTTTGCCCTAGCGCTTCTAGTTTAGCCAGAAAATCGACTTTTATGTTTTCACCCAAAAAATCGATTTTTGTTGGGAAATTGAAGTGATCACAGATTTTCTTTCTTTTTGCCCTAGCGCTTCTAGTTTAGCCAGAAAATCGACTTTTATGTTTTCACCCAAAAAATCGATTTTTGTTGGGAAATTGAAGTGATCACAGATTTTCTTTCTTTTTGCCCTAGCGCTTCTAGTTTAGCCAGAAAATGGACTTTTATGTTTTCACCCAAAAAATCGATTTTTTTGGGAAATTGAAGTGATCACAGATTTTCTTTCTTTTTGCCCTAGCGCTTCTAGTTTAGCCAGAAAATGGACTTTTATGTTTTCACCCAAAAAATCGATTTTTGTTGGGAAATTGAAGTGATCACAGATTTTCTTTCTTTTTGCCCTAGCGCTTCTAGTTTAGCCAGAAAATGGACTTTTATGTTTTCACCCAAAAAATCGATTTTTTTGGGAAATTGAAGTGATCACAGATTTTCTTTATTTTTGCCCTAGCGCTTCTAGTTTAGCCAGAAAATGGACTTTTATGTTTTCACCCAAAAAATCGATTTTTGTGGGAAATTGAAGTGATCACAGATTTTCTTTCTTTTGGCGCTTTATGTTTTCGCCCAAAAAATCGATTTTTGTTGGGAAATTGAAGTGATCACAGATTTTCTTTACTTTTGCCCTAGCGCTTCTAGTTTAGCCAGAAAATTGGACTTTTATGTTTTCACCCAAAAAATCGATTTTTGTTGGGAAATTGAAGTGATCACAGATTTTCTTTATTTTTGCCCTAGCGCTTCTAGTTTAGCCAGAAAATTGGACTTTTATGTTTTCACCCAAAAAATCGATTTTTCTTGGGAAATTGAAGTGATCACAGATTTTCTTTATTTTTGCCCTAGCGCTTCTAGTTTAGCCAGAAAATGGACTTTTATGTTTTCACCCAAAAAATCGATTTTTGTTGGGAAATTGAAGTGATCACAGATTTTCTTTATTTTTGCCCTAGCGCTTCTAGTTTAGCCAGAAATTGGAGTTTTATGTTTTAACCCAAAAAATCGATTTTTGTTGGGAAATTGAAGTGATCACAGATTTTCTTTATTTTTGCCCTAGCGCTTCTAGTTTAGCCAGAAAATGGACTTTTATGTTTTCACCCAAAAAATCGATTTTTGTTGGGAAATTGAAGTGATCACAGATTTTCTTTATTTTTGCCCTAGCGCTTCTAGTTTAGCCAGAAAATGGACTTTTATGTTTTCACCCAAAAAATCGATTTTTGTTGGGAAATTGAAGTGATCACAGATTTTCTTTATTTTTGCCCTAGCGCTTCTAGTTTAGCCAGAAAATTGGACTTTTATGTTTTCACCCAAAAAATCGATTTTTCTTGGGAAATTGAAGTGATCACAGATTTTCTTTATTTTTGCCCTAGCGCTTCTAGTTTAGCCAGAAAATGGACTTTTATGTTTTCACCCAAAAAATCGATTTTTGTTGGGAAATTGAAGTGATCACAGATTTTCTTTATTTTTGCCCTAGCGCTTCTAGTTTAGCCAGAAAATGGACTTTTATGTTTTCACCCAAAAAATCGATTTTTGTTGGGAAATTGAAGTGATCACAGATTTTCTTTATTTTTGCCCTAGCGCTTCTAGTTTAGCCAGAAAATCGACTTTTATGTTTTCACCCAAAAAATCGATTTTTGTTGGGAAATTGAAGTGATCACAGATTTTCTTTATTTTTGCCCTAGCGCTTCTAGTTTAGCCAGAAAATGGACTTTTATGTTTTCACCCAAAAAATCGATTTTGTTGGGAAATTGAAGTGATCACAGATTTTCTTTATTTTTGCCCTAGCGCTTCTAGTTTAGCCAGAAAATGGACTTTTATGTTTTCACCCAAAAAATCGATTTTTGTTGGGAAATTGAAGTGATCACAGATTTTCTTTATTTTTGCCCTAGCGCTTCTAGTTTAGCCAGAAAATCGGACTTTTATGTTTTCACCCAAAAAATCGATTTTTGTTGGGAAATTGAAGTGATCACAGATTTTCTTTATTTTTGCCCTAGCGCTTCTAGTTTAGCCAGAAAATGGACTTTTATGTTTTCACCCAAAAAATCGATTTTTGTTGGGAAATTGAAGTGATCACAGATTTTCTTTATTTTTGCCCTAGCGCTTCTAGTTTAGCCAGAAAATCGGACTTTTATGTTTTCACCCAAAAAATCGATTTTGTTGGGAAATTGAAGTGATCACAGATTTTCTTTATTTTTGCCCTAGCGCTTCTAGTTTAGCCAGAAAATCGACTTTTATGTTTTCACCCAAAAAATCGATTTTTGTTGGGAAATTGAAGTGATCACAGATTTTCTTTATTTTTGCCCTAGCGCTTCTAGTTTAGCCAGAAAATCGACTTTTATGTTTTCACCCAAAAAATCGATTTTTGTTGGGAAATTGAAGTGATCACAGATTTTCTTTATTTTTGCCCTAGCGCTTCTAGTTTAGCCAGAAAATGGACTTTTATGTTTTCACCCAAAAAATCGATTTTTGTTGGGAAATTGAAGTGATCACAGATTTTCTTTATTTTTGCCCTAGCGCTTCTAGTTTAGCCAGAAAATCGACTTTTATGTTTTCACCCAAAAAATCGATTTTTTCTTGGGAAATTGAAGTGATCACAGATTTTCTTTATTTTTGCCCTAGCGCTTCTAGTTTAGCCAGAAATGGACTTTTATGTTTTCACCCAAAAAATCGATTTTTGTTGGGAAATGAAGTGATCACAGATTTTCTTTATTTTTGCCCTAGCGCTTCTAGTTTAGCCAGAAAATGGACTTTTATGTTTTCACCCAAAAAATCGATTTTTGTTGGGAAATTGAAGTGATCACAGATTTTCTTTATTTTGCCCTAGCGCTTCTAGTTTAGCCAGAAAATGGACTTTTATGTTTTCACCCAAAAAATCGATTTTTGTTGGGAAATTGAAGTGATCACAGATTTTCTTTATTTTTGCCCTAGCGCTTCTAGTTTAGCCAGAAAATGGACTTTTATGTTTTCACCCAAAAAATCGATTTTTGTTGGGAAATTGAAGTGATCACAGATTTTCTTTATTTTGCCCTAGCGCTTCTAGTTTAGCCAGAAATGGAGCTTTTATGTTTTCACCCAAAAAATCGATTTTTGTTGGGAAATTGAAGTGATCACAGATTTTCTTTTATTTTTGCCCTAGCGCTTCTAGTTTAGCCAGAAATGGACTTTTATGGTTTTCCCCCAAAAATCTATTTTTGTTAGGGAAATCGAAAGTGATCACAGAGTTCTTTATTTTGCCCTAGCGCTTCTAGTTTAGCCAGAAATGGACTTTTATGTTTTCACCAAAAATCGATTTTGGTGGGAAATAGTGATCACAGATTT
>NW_023995296.1:0-22500 GCF_015586225.1 Lucilia sericata
GAACTGAACTAGAACTGAACTAGAACTGAACTAGAACTGAACTAGAACTGAACTAGAACTGAACTAGAACTGAACTAGAACTGAACTAGAACTGAACTAGAACTAGAACTGAACTAGAACTGAACTAGAACTGAACTAGAACTGAACTAGAACTGAACTAGAACTGAACTAGAACTGAACTAGAACTGAACTAGAACTGAACTAGAACTGAACTAGAACTGAACTAGAACTGAACTAGAACTGAACTAGAACTGAACTAGAACTGAACTAGAACTAACTAGAACTGAACTAGAACTGAACTAGAACTGAACTAGAACTGAACTAGAACTGAACTAGAACTGAACTAGAACTGAACTAGAACTGAACTAGAACTGAACTAGAACTGAACTAGAACTGAACTAGAACTGAACTAGAACTGAACTAGAACTGAACTAGAACTGAACTAGAACTGAACTAGAACTGAACTAGAACTGAACTAGAACTGAACTAGAACTGAACTAGAACTGAACTAGAACTGAACTAGAACTGAACTAGAACTGAACTAGAACTGAACTAGAACTGAACTAGAACTGAACTAGAACTAACTAGAACTGAACTAGAACTGAACTAGAACTGAACTAGAACTGAACTAGAACTGAACTAGAACTGAACTAAACTGAACTAGAACTGAACTAGAACTGAACTAGAACTGAACTAGAACTGAACTAGAACTGAACTAGAACTGAACTAGAACTGAACTAGAACTGAACTAGAACTGAACTAGAACTGAACTAGAACTGAACTAGAACTGAACTAGAACTGAACTAGAACTGAACTAGAACTGAACTAGAACTGAACTAGAACTGAACTAGACTGAACTAGAAGAACTAGAACTGAACTAGAACTGAACTAGAACTGAACTAGAAATGAACTAGAAATGAACTAGAACTGAACTAGAAGTGAACTAAAACTGAATTAGAACTAACTAGAACTGAACTAAAACTGAATTAGAACTGAAGAACTGAACTGGAACTGAACTAGAACTGAACTAGAATGAACTAGAACTGAACTAGAACTGAACTAGAACTGAACTAGAACTGAACTAGAACTGAACTAGAACTGAACTAGAACTGAACTAGAACTGAACTAGAACTGAACTAGAACTGAACTAGAACTGAACTAGAACTGAACTAGAACTGAACTAGAACTGAACTAGAACTGAACTAGAACTGAACTAGAACTGAACTAGATCTGAACTAGAACTGAACTAGAGCTGAACTAGAACTGAACTAGAACTGAACTAGAACTGAACTAGAACTGAACTAGAACTGAACTAGAACTGAACTAGAACTGAACTAGAACTGAACTAGATCTGAACTAGAACTGAACTAGAACTGAACTAGAACTGAACTAGAACTGAACTAGAACTGAACTAGAACTGAACTAGAACTGAACTAGAACTGAACTAGAACTGAACTAGAACTGAACTAGAACTGAACTAGAACTGAACTAGAACTGAACTAGAACTGAACTAGAACTGAACTAGAACTGAACTAGAACTGAACTAGAACTGAACTAGAACTGAACTAGAACTGAACTAGAACTGAACTAGAACTGAACTAGAACTGAACTAGAACTGAACTAGAACTGAACTAGAACTGAACTAGAACTGAACTAGAACTGAACTAGAACTGAACTAGAACTGAACTAGAACTGAACTAGAACTGAACTAGAACTGAACTAGAACTGACTAGAACTGAACTAGAACTGAACTAGAACTGAACTAGAACTGAACTAGAACTGAACTAGAACTGAACTAGAACTGAACTAGAACTAGAAATGAACCTAGAACTGAACTAGAACTGAACTAGAACTGAACTAGAACTGAACTAGAACTGAACTAGAACTGAACTAGAACTGAACTAGAACGAACTAGAACTGAACTAAACTGAAACTAGAACTGAACTAGAACTGAACTAGAACTGAACTAGAACTGAACTAGAACTGAACTAGAACTGAACTAGAACTGAACTAGAACTGAACTAGAACTGAACTAGAACTGAACTAGAACTGAACTAGAACTGAAACTAGAACTGAACTAGAACTGAACTAGAACTGAACTAGAACTGAACTAGAAGTGAACTAGAATTGAAATAGAACTGAACTAGAACTAAACTAGAACTGAATGAACTAAAACTGAACTAAACTGAATTAGGAGTGAACTAGAACTGAACAAGAACTGAACAAGAACTGAACTAGAACTGAACTAGCACAGAATTAGAACTGAACTAGAACTAAGCTAGAAGAACTAGAACTGAACTAGAACTGAACTAGAACTGAACTGGAACTGAAACTAGACTGAACTAGAACTGAACTAGAACTGAACTAGAACTGAACTAGAACTGAACTAGAACTGAACTAGAACTGAACTAGAACTGAACTAGAACTGAACTAGAACTGAACTAGAACTGAACTAGAACTGAACTAGAACTGAACTAGAACTGAACTAACTGAACTAGAACTGAACTAGAACTGAACTAGAACTGAACTAGAACTGAACTAGAACTGACTAGAACTGAACTAGAACTGAACTAGAACTGAACTAGAACTGAACTAGAACTGAACTAGAACTGAACTAGAATCTGAACTAGAACTGAACTAGAACTGAACTAGAACTGAACTAGAACTGAACTAGAATGAACTAGAACTGAATTAGAACTGAACTGGAACTGAAGTAGAACTGAAGTAGAACTGAACTAGAACTGAACTAGGACTGAACTAGAACTGAACTAGAACTGAACTAGACTGAACTACAACTGAACTAGAACTGATCTAGAACTGAACTAGAACTGAACAAGAACTGAACTAAACTAAAACTGTACTAGATCTTAACTAGACGTGAACAAATGCCTTTTTGCTGTAATTTTCTTTGAAATTCGAGTTCTTAAAGAAACCTTTAGAAAAAATCAGCCCACACTTGATTACAACATAAATAAAATTCATTACATTTGCCCATAAAAAAGCTAAGAAATATTAATTTAATATTTTATACTTTTCTTGTATCCTAAGGATATTAATAAAATTTCATAAAAATTTAGTAATTTAATAATATTTATTATGTATGCATGTGTATGTTTGAAATATTTATGCCTTAAGTAAGTAATCAAAAGCCGCAAAAGAAAACAGGACAAGAAAGGGAAAAAAGACACATTTATAAACATACATAAGAAATCTAAAAATAAGTGGAGAATAGATGATAATAATGGAGAAAAAATGACAAAACAATATTGCCAAGATATGAAATAAAAACAAACATAAACACGCATAAAATACTGACATACATAGAAACTACGAACAAACATTCATACATATGTACATATTATGAACATCTAACAAAAATAATATTTATCATAAAAATATACAAGCGAAAAAAATAATTGCGGTTATTAAAATTACCACATATACAGACAAACAATCATAGATACTTTTACACACACACAGATAGATAGATAAACATTTATAAACAAATAAAAACCCACAAAAAATTCATATAAAACACAAAGCAGCGACACAAAAAATATAAATAAAAACAAGAACAACAACTATTTTTGGGAGAAAAACAAAATCACATTAAAAATGGCAGATAAGAGTTATAAAAAGCATATTTTATTTGCAACTTTGCTTTCGCACACACACACTCATACACACATAAATAAAAAATATCATAAAAATTCTACAAACAAAAAATTATAGATGAACAATTTTTGTTTTTACCACAAAAGACCACATTTATAATAAAAATAACAACAAATTCGAACCAAAAAAAAAAAAAATATAAAGAAAATATAATAATGTGGCGGCATATAAAAATATAGTAGTATTTCATAAACAATAACAAACTATGAAATATTTGGATAGTCACACACATACACACAATCCTACACTTATAAAAGCTCCAAAACAACATACTCATTCATAATATAGCAAACATCCTCACACATCCACCCCCTCTCCATTCCAATCACTTTTTTTGTTCACTGAAATGTTAGTAGAAAAAAAAGCTAATAAAAACCATTCATATTAAAGGAAGTAAGAGAAAAAAAGAAACAAAGCTTTCGTTTTTCTGTTATTGTGTTGCCTTTAAGCATTCACACATCCATTCAACAAATGTATAGAATCTGAAATTTACAGTTGCTTTTTGTATTGGTGGAGAAGAAACAGGATTTTATGATCTTTATGTGATGCTATCAAAGGTTATAAAATGTATGTGTGTTAGAGTTTTTTTTCGTTGCATATTTAACGGCGTATGACAATTGTGCTTATTTTTTCGATTTTCTTAAAGGGTTTTCCAAAGTAGAGTGAAGGAATTATTTACAGAAATATTTAATTTTTTAAAACTGGAAGAGAACACGAACAGTACTAGAACAGAACTAACTACAAAGAACTAGAACAATGGAAAACAAGAACTAGAACAGAACTAGAAAAGAACTAGAAAAGAACTAGAACAGAACTAGAACAGAACTAGAACAGAACTAGAACAGAACTAGAACAGAACTAGAACAGAACTAGAACAGAACTAGAACAGAACTAGAACAGAACTAGAACAGAACTAGAACAGAACTAGAACAGAACTAGAACAGAACTAGAACTAGAACAGAACTAGAACAGAACTAGAACAGAACTAGAACAGAACTAGAACAGAACTAGAACAGAACTAGAACAGAACTAGAACAGAACTAGAACAGAACTAGAACAGAACTAGAACAGAACTAGAACAGAACTAGAACAGAACTAGAACTGAACTAGATCTAGAAATGAACTAAACTGAACTGAACTAAACTGAATTATATCTGAACTAGAACTGAACTAGAACTAGAAATGAACTAAACTGAAGTAGATCTGAACTAGAACTGAACTAGAACTGAACTAGAACAGAACTAGAACAGAACTAGAACAGAACTAGAACTGAACTAGAACTGAACTAGAACAGAACTAGAACTAGAACAGAACTAGAACAGAACTAGAACAGAACTAGAACAGAACTAGAACAGAACTAGAACAGAACTAGAACAGAACTAGAACAGAACTAGAACAGAACTAGAACAGAACTAGAACAGAACTAGAACAGAACTAGAACAGAACTAGAACGGAACTAGAACGGAACTAGAACAGAACTAGAACAGAACTAGAACAGAACTAGAACAGAACTAGAACAGAACTAGAACTAGAACTAGAACAGAACTAGAACAGAACTAGAACTAGAACAGAACTAGAACAGAACTAGAACAGAACTAGAACTAGAACAGAACTAGAACAGAACTAGAACAGAACTAGAACAGAACTAGAACAGAACTAGAACAGAACTAAAACAGAACTAGAACAGAACTAGAACAGAACTAGAACAGAACTAGAACAGACTAGAACAGAACTAGAACAGAACTAGAACTGAACTAGAATTGAACTAGAACTGAACTAGAACTGAACTAGAACTGAACTAGAAATGAACTAAACTGATTTAGATCTGAACTAGAACTGAACTAAACCGAATTAGATCCGAATTAGATCCGAACTAGAACTGAACTAGAACTAGAAATGAACTAAACTGAAGTAGATCTGAACTAGAACTGAACTAGAACATAACTAGAACAGAACTAGAACAGAACTAGAACAGAACTAGAACAGAACTAGAACAGAACTAGAACAGAACTAGAACAGAACTAGAACAGAACTAGAACAGAACTAGAACAGAACTAGAACAGAACTAGAACAGAACTAGAACAGAACTAGAACAGAACTAGAACAGAACTAGAACTGAACTAGAACAAAACTAGAACATAACTAGAACAGATCTAGAACAGAACTAGAACAGAACTAGAACAGAACAGAACTAGAACAGAACTAGAACAGAACTAGAACTGAACTAGAATTGAACTAGAACTGAACTAGAACTGAACTAGAACTGAACTAGAAATGAACTAAACTGATTTAGATCTGAACTAGAACTGAACTAAACCGAATTAGATCCGAATTAGATCCGAACTAGAACTGAACTAGAACTAGAAATGAACTAAACTGAAGTAGATCTGAACTAGAAACTGAACTAGAACATAACTAGAACAGAACTAGAACAGAACTAGAACAGAACTAGAACAGAACTAGAACAGAACTAGAACAGAACTAGAACAGAACTAGAACAGAACTAGAACAGAACTAGAACAGAACTAGAACAGAACTAGAACAGAACTAGAACAGAACTAGAACTGAACTAGAACAAAACTAGAACATAACTAGAACAGATCTAGAACAGAACTAGAACAGAACTAGAACAGAACAGAACTAGAACAGAACTAGAACAGAACTAGAACAGAACTAGAACAGAACTAGAACAGAACTAGGACAGAACTAGAACAGAACTAGAACAGAACTAGAACAGAACTAGAACAGAATAGAACAGAACTAGAACAGAACTAGAACTAGAACTAACAGAACTAGAACAGAACTAGAACAGAACTAGAACAGAACTAGAACAGAACTAGAACAGAACTAGAACAGAACTAGAACAGAACTAGAACAGAACTAGAACAGAACTAGAACAGAACTAGAACAGAACTAGAACAGAACTAGAACAGAACTAGAACAGAACTAGAACAGAACTAGAACAGAACTAGAACAGAACTAGAACAGAACTAGAACAGAACTAGAACAGAACTAGAACAGAACTAGAACAGAACTAGAACAGAACTAGAACAGAACTAGAACAGAACTAGAACAGAACTAGAACAGAACTAGAACAGAACTAGAACAGAACTAGAACAGAACTAGAACTAGAAATAGAACAGAACTAGAACAGAACTAGAACAGAACTAGAACAGAACTAGAACAGAACTAGAACAGAACTAGAACAGAACTAGAACAGAACGAGAACAGAACTAGAACAGAACTAGAACAGAACTAGAACAGAACTAGAACAAAACTAGAACTAGAACAGAACTAGAACTAAAACTAAACTAGAAACTATTATATTATTAAAATTTGTACCATTTTAAGGCAAACCCTTTACAAATTTATATTGCTTCATGTTTATGGATGAACCATCTCTGATAGCAATTTTTTATACAACAATTCTACAAAAAAAAAAAACCCGAAACACACACACAAAATAAAATGGAAAAAATAAGCAGAAATAATACAATGGCGGCAGTAGCAATATTGAATACGAAAATGTAATTTGGTAAAAAGCCTCATAAAAAGTATTACCATTCGTAAGTAAAAAGCACAAGACGACAAATTGTCTTAACAAAAAAATTCTAAAAAGGGGGTGGTTTATGAGAGCAAAATGAAAAAAAAAAAACTTACAAGACACAAAAAAAAAGAAAAACCCATAAAAATTTATGTGCTTAAATTTTGGCTGACTGTGTCGTGTGCTACCCTTAAAAAGTTTAAGTTGCAAAAAATAAGAGGAGTTGAAAAAATGCTTTCTTCAAAGAAAAAAAAATCAGCAAATGCACATAAAATTATAACAAGAATTGCCTGAAAACAGCAAAAACATTTGCCAAAAAAATAAGAAGAATGAACAAACAGGGAAAAAAAACAAGAAAATAACATTAGCAATATCCTTTTCCAAGGTTTGACATTAAACTCCCCCGTACCCATTGCCCACACCAACAGGCCTGGGTTTAAGACAAAATAAAAGGAATTTTTATAACATCAGTGTCTTTTGTTATCCTGTCACCATACTTACACATCCAAACATATACACACATGTCTAATAAAGAGTCCCATAAACCAACAACAGCGGCAACAATCGTTATATTTCCCATACAGCTTTTTTCTCCAAAAAAGAATCCTTATCATTATTTTTAACGTCCATTTTTTGTTTATGATTTTCCTGGTATGAGTGGGAGTTAGAGAGTGTATGTGTGTGTGAGAGTATTAAAACTGTCGTAACTGTTTTTGATTGTTTCTCAAACAAACTCATTTTTAGAGCAAAAGAAAAACTTGTTATCCTGTCGGCCTTTTAAGTTTTTTGTCTTGTTTTATGTTTATTCTGCCACCCCCTTCTATTCAACCTTCCACCCTCTCCCTAAATATTCGTCACCCATTATTATGACCATAATAATATAAAACATAGTTTTTTTTGTTATAGTTCTTGTTGTTGGTGTTCCTTAAAGTAGTTTCTATTTTTTGGGTTTTGTTTCCTTGTTTATTTTCAGTTTACACATTTGTGAGGGTGCAAAATCTTTTTACGCAGATTGAAATGTCCTTTTTTATACTGTAACCAAGTGTTGTTGTTGCTATTTTCAGCATGTCCGTTTTCTAAACATTTTTCGTTGGCTAGTTTTGAGTTTTGTTAATGGACCGAAGTGGCTAAATTAGATTTTTATGTAGATTGAGTCTGAGAGTAAAAAAGTGGTCAGATAGAAGAAAAATGGCATAAGATTTAAAATGAGATTTATAGTAGAATGATGGGAAAATACGTTTTTACTCGTATAATAAGCTGATAAATTAAGGTTGAAAATTAAAGACAAACAACTTGAATTCTAGTTTGTTTTGAAACTCTGGAGTTGTTTTGGACATTAAAACATTTTTATTTGATTTTGACAAAACATGATAGAACTAAACCAGAATTCAACTCTAACTAGAATTGAACTAGAACTGAACCAGAATTGAACTCGAACTGGAACTAAAACCAGAACTGCACTAGAACTGAACTAGAACTGAATTAAAACTGAACTAGAACTGAACTAAACCTGAACTAGAACTGAATTAGAACTGAACTAGAACCGAACTAGGACTGAACTAGAACTGAACTAGAACCGAAACTGGGACTGAACTAGAACTGAGCTAGACTAAAACTGAACTAGAACTGAACTAGAACTGAACTAGAACTGAACTAGAACTGAACTAGAACTGAACTAGAACTGAACTAGACTGAACTAGAACTGAACTAGAACTGAACTAGAACTGAACTAGAACTGAACTAGAACTGAACTAGAACTGAACTAGAACTGAACTAGAACTGAACTAGAACTGAACTGAACTAGAACTGAACTAGAACTGAACTAGAACTGAACTAGAACCGAACTGGGACTGAACTAGAACTGAGCTAGAACTAAAACTGAACTAGAACTGAACTAGAACTGAACTAGAACTGAACTAGAACTGAACTAGAACTGAACTAGAACTGAACTAGAACTGAACTAGAACTGAACTAGAACTGAACTAGAACTGAACTAGAACTGAACTAGAACTGAACTAGAACTGAACTAGAACTGAACTAGAACTGAACTGAACTAGAACTGAACTAGAACTGAACTAGAACTGAACTAGAACTGAACTAGAACTGAACTAGAACTGAACTAGAACTAAACTAGAACTGAACTAGAACTGAACTAGAACTGAACTAGAACTAAACTAGAACTGAACTAGAACTAAACTAGAACTGAACTAGAACTGAACTAGAACTGAACTAGAACTGAACTAGAACTGAACTGAACTAGAACTGAACTAGAACTGAACTAGAACTGAACTAGAACTGAACTAGAACTGAACTAGAACTGAACTAGAACTAGAACTGAACTAGAACTGAACTAGAACTGAACTAGAACTGAACTAGAACTGAACTAGAACTGAACTAGAACTGAACTAGAACTGAACTAGAACTGAACTAGAACTGAACTAGAACTGAACTAGAACTGAACTAGAACTGAACTAGAACTGAACTAGAACTGAACTAGAACTGAACTAGAACTAAAACTGAACTAGAACTAAAACTGAACTAGAACTGAACTAGAACTGAACTAGAACTGAACTAGAACTGAACTAGAACTGAACTAGAACTGAACTAGAACTGAACTAGAACTGAACTAGAACTGAACTAGAACTGAACTAGAACTGAACTAGAACTGAACTAGAACTGAACTAGAACTGAACTAGAACTGAACTAGAACTGAACTAGAACTGAACTAGAACTGAACTAGAACTGAACTAGAACTGAACTAGAACTGAACTAGAACTGAACTAGAACTGAACTAGAACTGAACTAGAACTGAACTAGAACTGAACTAGAACTGAACTAGAACTGAACTAGAACTGAACTAGAACTGAACTAGAACTGAACTAGAACTGAACTAGAACTGAACTAGAACTGAACTAGAACTGAACTAGAACTGAACTAGAACTGAACTAGAACTGAACTAGAACTGAACTAGAACTGAACTAGAACTGAACTAGAACTGAAACTAGAACTGAACTAGAACTGAACTAGAACTGAACTAGAACTGAACTAGAACTGAACTAGAACTGAACTAGAACTGAACTAGAACTGAACTAGTACTGAACTAGTACTGAACTAGAACTGAACTAGAACTGAACTAATGCTGAATTAGAACTGAACTAGAACTAGAACTGGACTAGAACTAAACTAGAACTGAACTAGTACTAAACTAGAACCGAACTATAACAGAACTAGAAATCAACTAGAATTGAACTAGAACTGAACTAAAGCTGAATTAGAACTGAACTAGAACTGGACTAGTTCTTTTATTAAGAAATAGTAGTAGTTATCAGTTGTGTACACATGAGTTCAAAATTCACCGTAAAACCTTCAACCAAAGGTTAAGCACCAAAGCAACTCCCTAAAAACTTAGATTATAAAAAATATTATATCTCTATGTTTATTTAGCAATAGTTAAATCTAACCACTATTCAAACTAAACACTTTATTTCAAAAGTAAATGGTTATATATATAACCAAAAATACGTTACATTTTTCCTTCCAATTTCTTACAGAATTTTCAAATAGGGGTGAATTTGTTTGTTTTCATATTAACATCTTAAAGGTCAGCTTTAAACGAAGTCTTATGTAAATTGTTTTCTTTTTGACCCCTTACCTAAAATTTTCTATTCTAATTTTTTATTTTAGTATGAAACTTAATGGTCACTCGTCACTACCTTTTTGGGGTGGTGACTATTGGTTTGACCTTTTGAAAATTTAGCAAATTCTAAAGAATAACATTTGTCTTGCTGAAGAAATGGTTTTGCTTTATTGATTGAATAATTTCACACTTATTGAAATGCTATTGATTTATATTTATTGTTACGATTTTGGTTGACACATTTTTAAAGAACTTTTTATTGTTAATTTAGAGAAATTTCGAAATAAGGTTAAGAAGTTCGTAGGGATGTAAAGAAAGACAATAAAGGTGAGAAATTGAATCTTTATACATATTTAATGAATTGAAAGGGATTTTGGCGGTTAGAATTGTAAGTATATAGTTTTCTTTGACATAAAATACGTTACAACATTTTTGGAAAGAAACTAAACTAAAGGAAATTTTTAGAGTTTAAATGTTGATTTATTAGCTGAGTTTATAAATATGGCAGATATTCAAACAAAATTGGTCGAAATTTTCTATTGGCGGGAAGAATTTGGTTTGAAAAGTCTTTAGTCCGATTGACAAAGTTTAATTTGTAGGTTTTTGAATTCGAGTCTTACTTTTACAAAATGGAATTTAATAGAAAATTTTACGTTTTTCCATATTAAAGGGAGAAGGAAAACGATTTTTTTAGGAAAATATGTTCAATAAAAATGAGGAAATTAAGTTTTTTTTTTTTTAATTTATATAATAGTGGAACGTGCCAGAAGTAAATATCATAAGTAAATGAACCCTAATGATTATAATTTTGATTGAAAAAACTAATTTGCATATAACTCCCTAATTTCTAATCACTTTTATTGCCCTTTGAAGTCATTCAAATTTACCTAGAAGACGTTTGTTACCCTTAATTGTTTAAGTAAATAATTTCAAGAAAAACCACAATTAACCTTTGAACTTTTTATAAAATGATTATGCAAATTTTCTATATATTTAACCCCTGAAAAACAAATTTGAAATTTTATTTAATTTGAGATTTGGCTCGTGCCAATATTTTCGAAATGTTGTAAGATTTTGGGGTGTTTAGAACGGTTCATTTGATCAATTCATATGATGAAAATGAATCCAAATTTTCAACTAATAAAACAATAGACAGACAGACGGACATGGCTTATTCGAATCCGCTATCTATAAGGATCCAGAATATATATACTTTATAGGGTCGGAATGTTATTTCCGGAATATTATCACTTCCAAGATACTCGGATCTAACTTCGACAAATGCCAGACAGTGCTAAAGAAAATCCTCCAGAGTTTTACTGTCCTCTCCACATGCTCTACATTCGTCTGAATCCGCGCGTCCAATTTTGTATAGATGTGCTCGTAATCCTGCGTGTCCACTCAGAATACGTACCATCATACTAACCTTGGACTCGCTCATTTTGAGGACATTTCACGTCTTGTTCTCATCAGGGTCACTCCATAGGATTCTCGCGGTTCTACTAATCGTTTCATTATTCCAAGAGGCCTTATGAGATTCTCTCATATTCTTACTTTTCAAGATATGAACGTCTGTCAGAGATCTCACACGGAAAGAGCTACAGGACTGAAATTTTCCATAAATATTCTCCATTTTTATAAGATTTTGTTGGTATTGAATATCAATATTGGTTTACGATTTTACTTAACCTCGCCGGAATACTCAGAAATGTGTTGTATTCAGAATTTATAATGTAAAATATGGCGAAAATAGGAATATATTTGGCCCAATAACTTAAGGATAAAATTGGACAAAAAATTATTTGTTTAGTCAATTAATACAATAACATTTAGAAAAAACATATTTAGGATATTATAGAGATACACAGAGGGAAAGGGAAATAAACACGCCTGGTACCAAATTGACACCAAAGAGTTTATAATTTTTCAATAAGATCCGTTGTCAAAGTATATACATACGTAGGACAACACTATGTAATGTTGAAAACGCAACGTTGTCAAAATTGCAACAATTCGTTGTTGAAACGGAAATGTTAACAAACGGACACGTTTGTTAACATTTAGACAACGGATGTGTATAAAATTTAGATTTCGACAACGAATTGTTGCAATGTTGTCAACATTACATAGTGTTGTCGTATGTATGTATATACTTTGACAACGGATGGTATTGAAAAATTATAAACAGTTTGGTGTCAATTTGGTACCAGGCGTGTATATTTCTTTTTTCTTCTGTGTACATGCCAAAAGAATCGAAGAAAAGAAGATCTAAGTCCGATTACAGGACCCACTTCCAAAATTCACTTTATATTACACCTCCACAGTTACATATATGTTATAATAAAATCAAAGTGAAAAGTTTTGAACTATTAATGAACAAGATCAATACATACGAACTATTTTTATCCCATTGCAAATAATCCCATGACACGAGGTCAAGAAATATTACTAAAATATTTAGTGAACCGTAAAATAAACTTCAAAATTCTTAACACACACGCACGCATTAGGCAAATAAAAATTCGCAATTTAGTCTAAAACTAATAAGGATTATTTTTTTGCCAAAAAAAATTATACATTAATAGAATTCAATGAAATGAAAATTACAACAAATAAGGAAAAAAATTTTTCAAAATAAAAACAAAAGAAGCTTAAAACGGTAGTAGTTGTGGAAAATTCTATGATTAATTTTCGAAAACATTAAAAACATATTCACAATTTCATTGATATCAAAAGCAGTTTATATATGTATATAAAAAAGGTCATGTATATGTAACAATACTTGTATGTGTAAGGATTAACTATAAAAGGACTCATATATTGATATACATACATGCATGCATATGCATTAGTTTTATTTAAGGACTTAAATTTGTGGAAATAAAATTTAACGCGCCGTACAGATGTTAAAAATTGTGTTGGTGTTAGGATTGGTGGTATTTTTGTGTGTATTTTATATAAATTTTGTAGCTATTGATAAAGTCCTTCTCTAAAACGTCTAGATGACATAAAACATGTTTAAAACAATAAACGAATTACACGCTAAATCCCATGTCCAGCATTAAGATTTTTATGTGATTTTTAATAAAAAAAAAATTGAATTAATTTTGTTTGATATAGTGGCATCTGGAATTAGTTAAGCCCGGAGATGCAACAACATTTAATAATAAAATTTTTATGAATATTAAAATATAACTTTTTAATTTGCTCCTGGGAACTCAAAAGAATTGCTTTTCTTATCTTCGAATCAAATTTTTCAAAATCCCGAATATCATTTATTCCTGTGAATTTTTGAATAAGTTCATTCAACTATGATTTTTGTTGAAATTGTCAGCTTGAAAGTGGTTAAAGTGTAGCTTTAGAGAACAAAATATCTTCTTAGGAATAGTTCAAAACTTATCTCTAAAAGAATTCTGATCATGCATAACAATACATCATTGATTACTTCAATGTACTTACCGGTGTAATGTCTTCGAATAAAGCTATAATGCCTCAATGAACTTCTGAAATGCCTATAATATAAGCATAGATATCTTGGTAGAATCATTTGTAATCGTGGCATATGGCTACAATGTTCCCCAGGTGACACTGCGAAAACCGTCGGCGACTGCACACCTCAGGTTATGACACGGCGAAGATGTCGCCCTTTGAATACATGGGAACGTAGTAGAGTAAGATTAAGCAAAAAGTATCAGACAGATCGGAATGGATCTAATTTGTAGCGAGCCTATCCCCGGGGGCATGTTATCTTGATGACCCTTCTCATCTTGGTGATATAGCAAGTAGTACCTCTAGTTTGCCGGGACTCGGAATGATTTGACATTCCGATAAGGTAATCTGGTACTGCGGGTGGCTAGTTGCCCGCAGAACATTTTCCCGGCTGGTCAGTTGGTTGAGATTCCTTCGGTATCCACGTAGTGGCTATGGTTTGAATCCAAATTCACAAATTTCTTGGTTAAAGGATTGATGCACGTTAAAATATCATTTCCTGGATTAGTTTATGGCTTAAGCTGCTAATGTTATGTTGGATTTGAGCTGATAATGCAAAGATTGGGTATGAATTGGTGTATGATGTACACTTGTATCTGATAGATAAGAGGGACTTTTAAGATGTGACTGATGGAGTGAGATGTTTGGTGGAGCTAGTAATACCTTAATTCTTTCACGTATACGGGACACCGGTGTCCCAAGATTTTTTACATTTTTTTCGATTTAGAGCGTAATTTTGGGTTCACAGCTACAGTTAATGGTTATTTCCAAAGAAAAATACGTTCTTTTTTAGAATTTGATGTCACTACATGCTAAAAAGGATAATATCCTGCGATATCATTCAAAAACATCAAAAATGATCGATATACGTCAAAATAAATTGTGTGGTGAAGTCATATCCATAAAAAGTCCAGCGGTTTGGTTTTGTGAGTGAAAGGGTTAATCTTTAATTTATCGGTGATTTTTCTTTATGGTTGAATGTGTTGGAGTTTACTCTAAAACATGCTTAACCTATCACAGTAGGTCGTTGTGGCCACTGAAATAAGTCTTGTAAATTAAAATCGATCAGTACTTCGGACCACCAATTACGTCCATATGTGCAGTTGCCGAATCAATAGAGCCATCTCAGTAATCTCAGTACTGTGGTAATGCAACTTTAAGAGATTAAGAAATACACTGGGCTGAGTCTTTAGATGATGAGAATGCCTTAGGTTTGGAGCACTCCTCAATAGGGTGTTTTCACCTGATGTTTGATCCGCTCCTTCTACTGACTTTAAAGCAGTGATAACCTTTTCATTTAACATTCAGAACAATGTATTGGGCTCGTCTCATAATACTTGTCATTCTGCAACGGGGCTACTATGGCAAGAGATTAGATAGCTCGAGCACTTGAGCAAAGTGCTTGTCAAAGAAGCTTATCCTGTGGATGTAGAAGACCCCAGTGAAATCAGGCCGTTAAGGCAGGAGTTCACCATTTGCTTCTCATAGGAAATAATAATAACTGTACTCCGAGAATACTAGGTGAAATTGTGAACCGATATTGATCATAGCTTACTATTCTTAAGAATAGTAAATAATTGAGAAAAATACGGGAGGTGCAAGAGGACTGGAATGAACATTTCTAGGTCGGAGGACTAGATGGTCATTTCTAGATCGTCTAACAATCCATTAAAGTCCCAGAATTTATATGAATAAGTCTGTGGGTCTATAACCTATAATGTTATAAACGACCTATAATGTTATATACTGAAATTCTAATTGAAGAAGTTACCCTCTTCAGAAGAGATTGTGCAGAGCCAGGGCTATACTTTGAAAGCAATTGTTCTGAAAGTTAAAAGAGTGAAATTGTTTTGCTATCTTCTAGGGACGATAACTTTAAAATACTTGTAGAGAATAAGACAAACTGATTCAGCCTTCAGTTAATTTATTTTTCACGAAGTTCAAAGAGGGAAAAAGAAATATACACGCCTGGTACCAAATTGACACCAAACTGTTTATAATTTTTAATACCATCCGTTGTCAAAGTATATACATACGTACGACAACACTATGTAATGTTGATAACATTGCAACAATTCGTTGTCGAAATCGAAATTTTATACACATCCGTTGTCTAAATGTTAACAAACTTCGATAACGAATTCTTGCAGTGTTGACAACGTTGCTTGTCAATTTGGCGTGTATATTTCCTTTTCCCTCTGTGTAAGTTTTTTTTGCGAAATCAATTTAGAGAAATAAACGTCTTCCGAAAAATTATGAATGACTTTAGAACAATAAATTTATTTAGAAACTAGGGAGGAATATGCAAATTTATTTTATTAATTAAAAATTAGGGTTCAACTTCATCAATATTCCAAAAACATATATTCAAATATTGGCACGAGCCAAACTAAATTTTGAATATGTTTTTTCGGGGGTTAAAGATGTAGAAAATTTGCATATTCATTTTATAAGAAGTTCAAAGGTTAATTGTGGTTTTTCTTAAGATTATTTGGAGAAATCAATTAAGGGTAACAAATGTCTTCTAGGTAAATTTAATTTTCTTCAATTCAATTTTCAATTAAACAGCCATAAAATGGTTTAGAAATTCTTTTAAATCTTAAGAAACCGAAAATAAATTATTACAATTAACCTTTGAACTTCCTTTTTTATTATGCAAATATGATCAAAAGAAAATTGTTGATGTTTACTTTTGACACGTTCCACTTTTATGTGATTTTAAAAAAGTCTTTTAATTTTTTAGATTTTTATGAAAAATTTCAAAAAAGTGTAAAAAATTATTCTATTAAATTAATTTTTCTTAAAGCGGAAATGGTTTTGATTTCAAAAACCAATAAATTTAAATTTGTCGTTGAACTATGGGTATTTTTAAACCAACTTCTTCCCGCCAATAGAAAATTTTCTATAACTTTTGTTTGAAAATCTGCAATATTTGCCAAATCAGCTAATAAATCAACGTATTTACTCTAGAAATTTCCTTTAATTTTGTTTCTTTCAAAATTTTGTAACGTATTTTATGTCAAATAGGAAAAATACATTGCTACAATTGTAAACGACAAAATCTTTTTCAAACCATTAAATTTAAATTTTCATTTCTCACCTTTTTTTTCATTCTTTCTTCACATGCCCTACGAACTTCTTAACCTAATTTCGAAATTACTCTAAATTAACAACAAAAAGGACTATAAAAATGGCACAATTAAAATTGCAACAATAAATTTTAATAACAGTTCAATATAAGTGTGAAATTATTTAATCAATAAAGCAAAACCATTACTTCAAAAAGACAAATGTTATTCTTAGAATTTGCTTAAATTCAAAACAATTTTCAAAAAAAGGTCAAACCATATAGTCACCACCCCAAAAAAGGTATTAGTGACAACTGACCATTAAGTCTTATTAACAAAGAAATAAGAAAGAAAAACTGAAGACTTTGTTATGTGTAAGGGTTCGATAAAGAAAACAATTTACATAGGATTTCTTTTAGGACTGACCTTTAAGTTTGTTAATTGTTTTAGTATGAAATACAAAATCTAAAATTCACACCCTTATTTGAAAATTTATTTAAGAAATTTATAAGAAAAATGTAACGTATTTTGATTATTTTCAAGAGTGGCTTGAGATATAGGAAAACTATATATCGAATAATGCTTTCTTTGAAGGTGGGGATTGACCTTTAACATATGATGTTGGTTTTGGTGTGAAGTTATTTGAATAAATTTAAGTGACCTTGACATTTGTAACTTTATGTTGAATTAAATATGACAAAATCGGGCTAGACTTTGCATATAGGTTGAAACATTAAATTTGTAAATATGTATTTGGGAGTTTATACAAAAAACTAACGAAACTTGATTGATTTTAATATCCTTTTAGATAAAGTTGGTCTAAATTCCAAATACTAAAAGTGTATTCTTTTAACTGTAGTCCCTATAATTTGAAAACACTGGCCCCTCTTTTAAAGAGCAAACAAATATCAAATAAACGAGTTTTATATCCAAGAATACTAGGTGAAATTGCACCTCCCGTGTGGTCAACTGACAGACGGACATTTCTAGATCGTCTTAGAATCCTTTAAAGTCCCAGAATTTATATAAATAATTCTGTGGATCTATGACCAATATGTTATAAACGAAATCTTTTCTGATGATTGATATGGAAACTGTAGATCTGTTTACTGAAGCACCGATTAAAGAAGTTACTCTCTTCAGAAGAGATTGTGCAGCCAGGGCGATAGTTTGAAAGCAATTGTTCTGAATGTTAAAATAGTGAAATTGTTTTGCTATCTTCTAGGAACGATAACTTTAAAATATTTGTAGAGATACGTAGAGTCAAACTGATTCAGACTTCATTTAATTTATTTTTCACGAAGTTCAAAAGTTAGTTGTAGTTTTCCCTTAAGATTCTTCAACTAAAGAACAATACATTTTTTTGGAAACTAGTGAGGATATGCAAATTAATTTTATTAGTTAAAAATTAGGGTTCGACTCCATCAATATACCAAAAACCAAATATTCAAATTTTGGCACGAGCCAAATTTTAAATCGAAACAAAATTTTAAATATGTTTTTTTTTCGGGGGTTAAAGATGTAGCAAAATTTGCATAATTATTTTATAAGAAGTTTAAAGGTCAATTGTGGGTTTTCTTAAGATTATTTGGAGAAATCAATTAAGGGTAACAAATATCTTCTAGGTAAATTTGAATATCTTTAAATAGTTTTCCATTAAAGTTCCATAAAATAGTTTAGAGATTATTGAGAGATATATAAATTTATGTTAGTCGTAAATTTTAAGTGTATTTAGGAAGTCGAATTCTATATGCACCGACCCTTATGATATTTATATATTACCACGATTTACTTTGATTTCTTAGATATATGTTAGATTGTATTATCCTATATCGAAATTAATAGAACATAAGGTTGATTTTCGAAATACGGCCTTAATGGGCCGATCTCTTCATAATATGAAAGTGTGATATTCGCCCGATGTATAGTACTTCAGATTCTGTCGTGTCGTTTCATTATATGGACAATGTTGGTGAGAAAACCTTATATAATTCTTTGTGATGGTAGTACGTAGATTGTAGACGAAATGACAATACTCCCACAGTTTTACTGTCCTATCCCCATGCTTTACATTCGTCTAAATCCGTTCATCTAATTTTGTACCATCATACTATACTCGCACTTGATCATTCATCTCGTCCTCAACTCACTTCTTCGAATTCTCTTCCATTTATAGAAGTACATGTCTTGCTTATCTGTGCATGTCTTGCTTATCATATGAAGCAGGTATCTTTCTAATCTGGTGCTCACATGAAGCAGGATGAACCTTATCGGATTTTCAATCTGGAACCCCAAGTCCGTCTTCCAGTTTAGATTCTCTCGTCGTGTAGTAGCGTATTCCTATTGATATTTGCTGTAATGTACCACTTGAGGTATGACATTCTATTTGTGATAAGTGTTTCAAATTTCCCCACAAATTGTGTCTCTGGTATGTTACTGCCGGGGTATTTTGGAGTTGGAGTTATTGCAATCCGGGGAAAAAAGTGGTGCTGATCTTGTTGAGACTATAAATTAGAGGGGATTCCACGTCCTTTTCTTGATGTCTTTTGACTCAGAGTCCTGTAATCGGTTACTGGTTGAGGTTCCTTTGGAGTTCCTGTAGAGGCTGTGTTTAAAACCTAAATCGCAGGAAGAAATTTTTAGTTAAAATACTAATGCACGATGAAAATAATATTTCGGTAGAAATTCGGTGCTGTTGCCGCGACAACAAGATATTTCAGAAGAGTGCTAGCGGGGAAACACTCTGTAATTAGAGTTCCCTGTAAGTAAGAATGAAGCCTCAACTTATTGATTGAGATCATTTTACAGTCCAGCAAATACTTTTACAGATGCTGTTGCCGAATCAACAGCGGCCCTTTTATCAGTGTGGCTTTCTTGTCGGGGAATGCTTCAGATATGATATGACAGTAAGTAAACGGACTGCGATGTTCAGAGAATAGATAGCTGAAGTGCTTGAGCAAAGTGCTTGCACATGTACCGACTTAAGAAATTGTCACCCGAGTGTTCTTTGCGTTGGTGAGTGGTTGTTAAGTTACCACCTTGGATTAGGGCTAAACGCCAGGTACTCACATAAAGCACTTGGAGTTCTGTCTCTGGTATGCGATCGAGTACCTTCATACTTGGTGTATAGCCTTCCAATGTTTCCTATATCCTATAACCGCATTTAGTTTCGAGAGCATTGGTTAACATAGTGCTTATGGAACTACAGATTTATCCGAAGAAGTTTAACAGCTTATTGATCAATGTTTGTGTGCGATCAGTGTTTGTCACCTGAGTGTATTCATTGATGACGTGTCCTATAACCGCATTTAGTCCATTCGCCTTAAGATAAGAGTCGTTGGGCTAAAAATGCCGCCTAATATTTCGAGAGCATTGGTTAACATAGTGCTTATTTAACTACAGATTTGTCCGAAAAAGATTAACAGCTTATTGAAGCATAAATTAGAACTAGTGCGATCAAAGTTTGTGCCTTCCAATGTGTCCAGTATAAATTGATGACGTGTCCTATAACCTCATTTAGTACATTCGCCTAAAAATAAGTGCAGTTCGGCTGTTAATGCCGAGCATTGGTTAACAGTGCTTATGGAACTACAGATTTGTCCGAAGAATTTTAACAGCTTATTGAAGCATAAATTACAATTGATTTAATCATGCTTTTATAAAGTCATTTGGTGCTCGTATATATTAAAAGAAAGCTATAGGAAAGACCTTTCATTTGATGTACATTTTGTGAAGAAAACGAACCACGTGTTCGAGATATTTTAGAAAATTTGGTCTAATTTATGGGTTTTTGGGGAAATGCAATTTTTTGTAAAAGAAAAAATCATTTTTTAAAAAAATTCTTCAGAAATAGAAAAGAAAATTTTGAAAAAAATATATTTTTGAATAAAATTAAAATTAAAAAAAAATTAAAAAAATCTTTTTAAGAAAATTTTAAGAAATAGTTTAAAAGTTAAAAAAAAACATTTTCGCAAAATATACCAGACAGACAGACAGACAGCTCTTACATAAAATGACCCCTGCGGTTATTTATGTAACGTTTTTTTTTTCTTCAAAATTTTACTGCAAATTATATAAACTGTAAATTGTAACACCAAATGTAACCAGTATTAAGGCAATCTTAGGGGTCAGCCAATTGAACAACCTTTTTTTCTCTCTATTACCATCAATGTTATTGTTGTAAGCCGTTAAAGAAAAACATTTTTGCAGGCTGCCAATAATGACCTCTTGTCATCATTATCAAAAAAAAAAAAAGAAATATAGAAACAAAAAACCAACCCTACCCAAGCACGTTCCTCTAAAACAAACTAATGAATATAAAATAATTTTTCAAAAACCAAATCAATGCAATTGAAAACTATACAACAATCTCAGGGGTCATGCAAAAGAAAGTATCACAAGCCAAGAAAATCTTTTATATATTTCAAACACAACAACAAGAATAACAATTCCTCTATAGGGGTGGCTGGCTAACGGCTGGTTGGATGGATGGACAGACAGACTGTATAATCAAACAGGATGCCTACTAAACTATTACATTATTCAAGGAATTTCATAGGAAAAAAAGGTGGTAGAGAGTTTGAAATGGCGCTAGAAAATTTTAAGTTTATTATCTTTTTTTCCCAACAACAAAAACATTTTTGTCATTCAAAAATTTGTTAGTTTTATACAAAAAAAAATTCTTTTATTTAAAATTTCTGTTATAAAACTACAAAAAATTTTGGTTATTTTTGTCCAAATTTGTTTAAAGGATTTAGGGTTGTTTATTTAGCATAAAGGATAATAATTGTTATATATTAAATCAAATCTGAAATTGTATTCTCTTCCTTAGATCTTGACCCTTATTGGGTTGTAAGGCAAAACACCCTTCATTTACAGCTTGACCTTTTATGGTTTTTCTATGCAATTTTTAATTTTATTATAATACTTTTTGCAATATTTAAATTTTATTTCACACTTAATATGTTCTATATAGATTTTTCTATTGTTTTGTTTAGCAAGTTTTTAAAGCGAGATTTTTAATTATTTGACCTTTTTTTCTAAAGCTATTGTTTGTGAACTAGTTTTAATGGTTTTTCTATTCATTT